>NC_092824.1:9985000-10285000 GCF_023375885.2 Dermacentor andersoni | reverse complement strand
AGAACGAAAGAACGAACGAAGGAAGGAAGGAAGGAAAGAAGGAAGGAAGGAAGGTGAACTATAGGGTTTCTAGAAAGAGGCACACGGGACAAGCGCTTTTCCCCGTTTTTCTATTTCACTGTACATGTTTTAGTTTGCACTGCTATGGCCTCATCAAGCAACTACATAACGGTGGAACCAACGAACAAACATTTTCCTTGTCTTAAGTGCATTATAAGAATTTCTTGCGAAAAAAGAACAAGGTTGCAAAGAAGTGGACATAAACACGCTGGTCCTTGTCAAAGTTTTCCTTGCCGAGTCCGACCACCGACCACCAGCCACCGACCAACCACGGAAACGGGTGAAAGAGGAAAATAAAGCCAGTCGCTTTCAAACCGGTATACTCGCACATTAAATTTCTTAGACAACTAGTGTGGCGAGATGTGCTTGTTGATAGTTCGTGATGCCTTATATATGTACAGCACACGCAAGAATATAAGATAACACGAAACGACACAAGCGCAGTGCTTGTAGGTTGATGCCATCGTGTGTTCTTAGAGCTCTCCAGATATCGCTTATGACGACTTACAGAGCTGTGCCCTGCGGCTGTTTGGGAAATACGAAACCCCTGCTTGCACTCGACCATGTCGATGCCGATGGCACTCGCCATCACCACGTAAACACACACCCGCTCCACTGGTTCTAGAGAGCGACAAGTTCGCACTATACGTCCGGTGCTCGCCCACGTGTGCGCAACATTGTCGGGCATATCAGCCACCGACAATAGGCTCAGCTAGTCGCTGCCAACGCTGCCTGGAGCCGTGCGCCATTGGGACACCGCGTGTGCGACTTTGTTATGCGCTTTACACACTCTTGCGGCCGTGCATCGAACTTTAGACCAGCCGTGCGGACTTTCGCGCACTGCTCCCTCGCCCCCAATGTCGATATTCGCAACTGAAATCGCGGTTAACTGCACCGGCTTTTCTTGCTTCCGCTGATGCGCGTCTGTGCTTCTGCTTGGGCTCTGCTGGCACTGCGAGAAGCTTTCATGCGCGTTTATGGGCACCATGCATTGTGCAGCACGTTATGCCATAAACATGTCAGTGCAGGTAACGGAGAACGAGAATGAGGCCGAGCACACACGCGCTTCTCCTTCGAGCTTATAAAATAAAGATGAAGAGATCGAGCACTGAATGCACCAGCCTAATTAAGCCTGGCGAGGAGCTAATCGGCTTAAAACGCGGAGCGAGCGGCGAGAGAGTGTGGATTGTTCCTGACAGCGGAGCGTAGCAGCGTCACTGAGTCACACCGGCCACGCACCGCGAGGATTTAAGCGCCGCTAACCCACTGTCAGCCCGCACTGCAGATATTTGCATTTCTGAAGGCCAGGGAGTGCAGGCATCGCTTCTTTATTTAGCCGAACCCGCGCCCCACACCTTTGTCCTTTTTTGTTTTCTGTCCATCTGGAAATGTTGTCACTGTGTCGCATGGTTTGCGATGATAATTGTTTAGGCGCCTTCATTTTTTTTGGAGACGAGTTGCACCGTTAGTTCAGTACGGGGGAACTTCAAACCGCCTTACCCCACCGCCCCCCCCCCGAAAAAAAATATAGAAAAAAGAAAAAAGAAAGAACAAAAAGTTGGCAGAAGCCACGCCTCGTGCGAATCGATGTTATGCGATGTAGTGTGCGGGGAGCCTACCAAGTTAACCAAACGACCATTACAGCGCCAAGACGTAGGCGGCGGTTTCATGACCTACATGACATGCATGTCGTGACATTCATGCTATGACCTATCATTTATGTTCGTCATACAGTCTTCTCATACTATGCCAATTTCTGTATATACCAAGTTAGCAAAACCACCATGAGAGCCCCAAGACGTAGGCGGCTGTTTCATGACCTACGCGACAGACATATCAGGATATTCATGTCATGAACGATGATTTATTTTCGTCATACGCTTTTGTTATACTATGCCGATTTTTGTTCATACCTAAACGTAGGCGGTTGGTTCATGACCTACACGCACGCCGTGACATTCCTGTCATGACCTATAATTTATGTTCGTCATGAACTCTTGTCTTACTATGCCAATTGTGGTACACACGAAGTTAACGAAACGACCATGGCAGCACCAAGACGTGGGCAGCTAGATGTATATATACTGCCAAAGTGGCAAATGTTCGCCAACAAATGCGTCGCATTTAATAACACTTTGGAAGCGTGTGTTTGCTAACTTCATGAGACTCACTATAGCATATAAGCAAGCGAAAAGCCAGAACAGATCACGTCTCGCCAGCGCTCTATGAGTACGAATTTTACGCTAGAACATCTGTTTGGGTGTCTAATGTGTAAGTGTAGCCCAATGCTGTTATACGAGCTGAGCTGGTTAGTTGCTGGAACTAAGCTACTTGTTGCCAAAACCACATTCCAGTCCACACAAATACACGCGGTCAGTAAGCGTTTTCTTTACAGTGAGCTACACGATAGCTATACGAAAGGCACCACGCGTGGGTGTTACTCATCCCGCCATGATCATCATCAACAGCCTATTTTATGCCCACTGCAGGACGGAGGTCTTTCCCTGCAATCTCCAATTACACTTGTTCTGCGACAACAGATTCCAACTTGCGCCTGTGAATTGCCTAATTTTTCCCCCATATATTTTTCTGCCACCGTCGACTGCGCTTTCCTTCTCTTGGCACGCATTCTGTAACTCTAATGGTCCGTCGGTTATCTATCACATGCGTTACATGGCTTTTCCAGCTCTTAGTTATTATTATTATTGCTCAATCCTTATTAGTGTCTTTTAATGTCAGCTCATCCTGTAAGGTAAGCCATTTGCTTGTTTTCGATTAGGAGCGCGCCGAAGCAACAGCGCGAGTGGCCCTCTTCTCCTGCAAGTGAGTTCGAAGGGGAAGGGAGTCGTCACTGCGGCAGTACCATGCCACCTTGACAAGACATCACAAAAGTTTGAAACTCTTACGCTAGATTGACGAAAACTGTTGGCATTACAAAGATTATAGCTTCATTTACGGCAACGCAGGCATTGTCGCATCGCCCTGTCTATAAGTAAAGTAAAAAGAAAGTATAGTAGAGAATTGTGCAGATCCCACGTACTGTAGCAATATATCTTATGTGAAACATTTTTCAGGTACCTGGTTATCCAGGTTCCGCAAAACGATGCTGGGTGGACCATCGTGTTCCTATAAATTGAGTAGTTGTGTGTGTTGGTCGTGAGCTTACGTGTTTGTAAGGATAGCAGTACGACGACAACCACGTCGTAGGTGATCGCATTACGGCAATGGCATGATTTCTACGCCGGCCGTTCGACGTGAGCCTATGACATGGTGATCCTTCGGTTCGACAGCGGTAGTGGACGAGCGTAAGCAAACTAGACACAGATTGTGACGTGATCAGTTTCTACGTGGTGTACAGTCGTACGTACACATGGGTATTTGATGTGGTGCATGGTAAAATTATGTTGGCGTTTGTACTTGAGCGAATAAATCTTAAGGCTTCATTAATTTGGGTGATCATGAAGTTTAAATGACGTCTGACATTTTATACGTAGCGTTACGTGTGGAATGTAATGGGCAAAATAGGCCGGTTCTCGAGATAGTCCGGTCTGACTAGAGCAGTCGTAAAGAAAGAAGACGACAAAGTGGCACGCACGGCATGCAGGCGCCGAGTGTTAGCGGGCTTAAGAGACGTGCTTGCGATTTAGGGCTTTTTTTCTTTAGTTATTATTATTTTTATATGGTTAGAGTGCTCGACAGCATAGGTTCGATACCCACATCAATCACAATTCAGTCGCTTAAAGCGAGGCGAGACCGCACCCTACCTGAAAGTATCAAGAATCACACGCAAAAAAAAAAATGCATCGCACTACAAAAAAGAAGCAGGAAAGGAGGCGAAGCGAAAAATTGCATACAACGCACGCACAACCTCATGATGATTGGGAAGCGCTTGTCTCGCCTTCCTTTGGTCGCTTGTTATGGCGCTTCACCGCAGTCAAATCCAGCCCAAATTCAACTAATTTCCTAGTGCATAGATCTTTTATCTATGCCTCCTCTCTTCGAGGGTTTTGCGTGTCTGCTAGGTTGGTTTCGCATGGGTCACGTGGCCCGCGTGAGAGAGGGTGGGGCGGCTCCGCGTTTTGCCGTGCTGCGGCGTATTCGGTATGCAGCTCAAAGCGGTGCAGAATACAGGAGTACGCTACCACGGAGCCAAGTGCACGAGACTTTAAGGATGGGATCAACACAGCTCGATGAAGGAACGTCACGGAGCCAACGCTTCAACATAGGGATTTGTCTTTGTCAAAGTAGCTTCTGCTTTCCTTTATGTATACACATGCGTAAATAAATGCTGTTGATTACTTCAAGCTTCTATCTTGCTGTCAACTCACTATCTCGTTATAATTTCTGCACCTGGATAATAAATTAACATGACACACATCACACACAGGACACGCATTTATTCGCATAGCAACATATCGAAACATTTAAAGAAAGTTTGACATAAAGTTTATTTCAATGGGCATGTTGGATCTGCCGTAATTTTAGTCGATGCGAATCTTTAGTCGCTAAGACAGACCTCAATGGGGACACGTGAAACCCCAGGAAGGTAGCAATGAAGGCTTTGCAAAATCGCACAATGTCCCGCATAGTTTTGTCAGGTTCAAAGACCTAAAATTCCCGCAAGCTGCGTCGTTACAAGTTTACGTTGGCGGGGATTTTGGAGCGCCCGTGTCTGTTGCCCAGAATAACATCCTCGAACTTGAGAAACCGCAGGCCTTTTTTGTCTTTTGGCAGGTAATCCTGCAGCACGGAATCAGCGCGGAATCAAGAATTAGTAGCGGAATCAAGGCTGTACAACAGATCTAGAACAAAGCAAGAGCACGGATCACCTGCTGCAGGATCTCCTGATATATTTAAACGCATTTCCAATGATTGTTTGCCGCTAAAAGATGCACGAATGCTAACAAAGCAAGAAAACCATAGATCACAAAAAAATATTAAAAATGATGGAGCATAAAGAGTACTATATGCCCAGATGTAAGGTCAAGAGGCTACGAAACGCTTAAAAATTTTGTCTTGAGGAACCATGAGACGTCAACAAGAGAAGCAAGATACTCTTAATTCTTAATATGTTCTCAGACAAAAATACGCTGTGCCATGATAGGGTTTGGCGCAAGCTTGATAAATTTTTGCGCCGAAACAGGTCGCCGCGAATTCTTGATGCTCCCCACTATACAGAACAGTATCTACAGTATCTCACTGTAGTATCTCACTTTCTCACGAATGAAGTTTTTCATGAATTTTTCTTTTGTCAGTCTAATCAGTCGAATAACTACAGCAGAAATAGTAATCTCGAGCAGTATGTCCCTGGCAACATCACCTCTCTGTCTTTTCTCTCTCTTTTCTTTTTTTTTTTTGCTCCGACGATCAATGCATAAGTTTTTGCTTCCCTAAAGTCTATTGGAAGCGGTCACGCTAAAGATGTCACTTACGTTCAAATAGGTCCTGTAAAGAACGTACATGACATAATAGTCGTACTTGCTAGGCACATACAAAGTACTTATTTTAGCGGCACCAATATTTTTTAAATATTGCCTATGGCAGATAGCACTGTTTTAACCATTGATCTAAAATTACTCGATGAGGCGGCCGTTAATTCTACGAGAACTAAAAATGTTCGACTGAATAATTAACGGGGTTACGCCAATTCATTTTTAAATTAATTACCTTACGCCACATGTTTGAACCTACGAATTCTAGCCGCTGAGTCCACACAGCTTATACAGCTGGAACGAATTCTCTGGACAGCACTAGCTCCGATATATTAATTTTCAGTGTCAGACGAAATACATTGGCGTTCCAGTTGCCACTGAGAGATGATGCAATTATCATCTAAAAACAAGCCATTACATTTATGCATGATATGCTCTAAGAACTTACAGCGTCTGGTAATTAAGGGCATGGGCCTGTAGCTTGAGAGCATTTCTCTGTTGCGAGATATAAATGCCGGGATAACGGTGGAAATTTTCCAGGCACGGGGAACAGTGCATGAGTCAATTAACTATTGGAAAATCATGGTTAGGTAACGTGCGACGCATTCTGAGTACCTTCTAAAGCGAACCTTTTTAGATTACCTTTTGGAGTACCCGAGGCGGCCGTTACTGCGGCGAGCGTCGGCGTCCCACGTAACCCAGCGAGCGAGCGCAGCGAACGAATAAAGAGAGAAGTCGGAGTGCCGCGGGGCGTGAAAGCAACACCTCCTGTGTATAGGAGGTGATGATGAAAGACGGCTAAGGTGTAGAAGGAGGGTGCAGCTGAACTATGATGCGGAAAGCGGAGGAGGAGTGTTTGGCCAAAGCGTGAGAGCAAAAAAACGTGGTGCCGCGCAAGACGGGCTCTGCAGCGACGATGGCTACAAGATGGCGCCAGAGTAGCGCGCATAGTCTGTGTGGAAACAAAGAACTGCATGAGTGGAGGTCTGTCTGCGACGGCTGCTGCGAATCGCGCCCACGCGTCACCCACGCGCTGCCTCTCGCGATTTCCCGATTAACCATGCACTCGCGCCACAATTTGCTCCGTTTGCAACGTGACGCAAGGGATCTATTGTCCGCGCCCTCCAATATATTGCCAAATGGAAACACGTATGGAGCCGCGCTCCAATTTTGCAATAGGGAGTCGGAGTAAAGCGTCGGCGAAATTTTAAAAATTTATTTTTCACACCATCTGGGCCATTAGTTTTGCTTGTTTCAATACTGAGCAGAAGTTCCAAAACTGTTGCTTTGGTTACTTGAATGTGAGGAATGGGCCGCACCATTTCGTACGCTCTGAAGCATGCATTAGTACTAGCGTCAGAGCCAAAAGCGGACTTGGAGTAACTGCTAAACTCTTCAGATACAGAAGATGGAACAGAACAGGGTCGGCCGTTAATTATGAATGTCGATGAAGCCAGGGATGCAGGGTTAATAGCTTAGCAATATTTCGCTGGGTTAGCTTTTATGAGCGTAGCCAGCGTATTATTATAATAGAGGTGTCTGGCATCATGCATTTTAGTTTTTAACGTAAACTTAAGTGAATTCAGCAAAACAATAATGGCCGATAATTCCGGTGCTTGCGAAGCCGTTTGACTCGTCGCGCAAGTTGCATGATACACCTGTTGTGTAGGGGCGTTCCAAGTTATTGTTTATACATTTTTCGGGGCAAATTGGGACATTTACTTCTGGACAAAGTTGTAAAAATATTAGTAATGTATAGGTAAGGTAGTAAGGTAAAGTAAGGTATTGACATCGCAATGATCACAGGAAGTTAATAAATAACCGAAAGACGTTGCTACTCAAACAGTAACCGCGACGTCGGCTTTTTGTAAACAGGCCCTACGACGTCAGTGTCCAAGCCGACTGCTCTGAGGCGTTCAGCTTGGCTCCTCTCTGCTGGTTCGGGCCAGACGTGGAAATGGACGCTTCTGCGCGCTGCACAAGCATTGCCGACGTGCAGTGCAGCGGGCATTTTCCAGGGGGCACACGTGATCCGACATAAAAACCGTCTTTGAATCAAATAACCCTGGTTTGGTATTCCCCTGGCTTTCGTTCGGCAATTGTCTAATGAGAAGACCTTAAGAATTTTTACGACGCTTTACTGCCCGTAAAACTGGTCTTCATGATAACAAAATGAAGTAACCACCAACGCAACTGTTTGATCGCTTGCACTGCGCTTTCGCGAAATCCCGCTGCTGGCGAGAGCGTCAGATACCGAATACGTTACAAAGAAGCGTGATCTTCGTGGCTCGTATCTAAAGATGTGATAACGGAGAAATTATCTTTCTGCGAAACCACATCACCAAATTTTATGACGTTGGTTGCAATAAATTTGATTGAAATTGAGAAAATTGAGATAAACAAGCACCTCAGCAAATTTTATGAAGTTTGTTGCAATAAAACAAAACCGTTATATTCTATGAATGTAGGAAGCTGTTGTTTTATTTTGGCCATCAAAAGCCACCAAGAACACAACGCTGGTCCTGTGCTCTACCTTATCCGTGTGCTTTTTGGCGCTGTTTCAAATGAATGACCCGTACCAACTAGCTCGCACCCAGAACCCTTCTAAGTCACCAAAAAACAACCACAAAGCCAAGTTTACAGCTCTGTAACCGAAAGCAAAATATCACATTTCTGCAAATCGCACCTAATATTAGATACAAAGTGGACAAAAGTGATGTATTATGAACCTCTGTAAACTGTGCCACTAATATGTCAGTAGGACTTTTGCGAAACCCTTGTAAATATTGAAACAAGTTTTTGTAAGCTGTAAATGCGTATAACACATTTGTCCTGACGAAATTTACAGAATATCGATGTTTCTTTGGCGCAGAGGTATGGCATTTATGAGCTTCGTACATCTATTTTTGTTTGACTTACCATTTATAGTCATTTCAAATATGTATGGAATGGCTCATACCCACGTAAGGCAGAGGCTACAAGCGCTCATCAAGGGGAAGCGAACAGTGCATACATTCATTCAAATCACCCATGCAACACACAGAATAGCATACCTTTGAATAAAGAACTAGCTCAAAACCAGCATCCGAAACATCAACGAAGCACTGCATACGCCCTAATCAAATGTAATTGATGTAAAAGCATCGCTAAGTTAACCCTCATTCACCTTAACACGAAAGGTCGAGGGTTTCAGTTCCGTAATGAACTCTGTCCAATTGAACTTGCTTTCTCATGTTCGAAAGCGAACATGATAAGCGAACGACCGATCAGGGTTGATAAAGTGTTTTGTTCTGGTCGGATTAAGTTCCATAACGCTGATAATGAAACCGGGCTGCGTGGAGATGAGCAAGTGACACAACGGTTACACATACTTAGAGGAGTTTCCGCGTGATTCTTTCTTTTTCAATTCCAGGTCCCATGTCAAAGTTATGTTTTCTCTGGAATTGAACTTTTCCTCTCAAATTATATTGTCCTGACCTTCGCTCATCAAAGCATTTCTGCGCTTTACATGTACTTGGACTCGCAGCATCGGAGTTGGCCCCAAGCTAAAGCTTGCTGTTGATTGAGCGGTTGGTGTGTTCGGCTGCATATTTTCAGTCGCGCTAGACGGGGTTTCATTGACAAGCTTACGAAATAAGTTGCGGCTCTGTTTCACGGTACTCTGGCTCGAAATACGCTCTAAGCTTCCGCGCAGTGGCATAACGTTGCCGTCAACTTGCTACCTCGACCACTTGGATAAGCGGTGGTGGCCCGGCCAAGTGCTGCTTCTTGTTGTCTCGTATGCTTCAGACGACCGCATCAATCACATAAAGTACATTTAGCTTCCTATGCTTCGCGGTGTGCCTCGACACGCTGTAGTGAACAAAGTGTACATCTGCATGGTATCGAAACCTTTTGTAGAAGCCCTTAACATTCTGTAACGGTGGCTTGTGGAGGCACCGTAGCGCCATCTACATTTCCCGTGGCCAACAGAAGGCGAGAGAAATAAATGTTTGCTGCTCGAAAGTCGTCCCCAGCGCCATCTCACATCCATCGCTGGCGCTGCATGCATAAAGCACTAACAGCGCCTTAACAATGTCTGCCATAAATACGTGCCACTGATTGGCACTGAATACGTACCACTGATTACGCCATTACTGATTGGTAATAAAAGTCTTCATTCTGTCAAGGCAGGCATTACACTAATGAGCCTTGAGAGTTTTGTTTGAATTAAGAGCATTAAGGGGGGGGGGGGGGGGGGGCTCACCCGTCACATTTTCAACTAAAGACCACAGGCGTGTATCAGTAGTACCACCGCACATGTGTTATTTCGGTGTCAAGAGAAAAGCAACATTGCATCACATCATTTCACAAGAGGCAGTTTCATCTTCGATAGCACCACACGCATGCCACCTGCAGTTTTTCTTTGCTACTGAACACAAAGATAAAACGTAACATCTGATGAACAGTCCATTAAAAGTTTATCGACTGAACCTGATAAGGTTGCTAATGTACAGTTCGCCACAACATTTTATAGCTACGCATACGAGACTTCTGGTGATATTGCACAATTAAATAGAATCTAGGCATATCTTGGCACGCATTGCCGCGATAAAGCTACCGAGAGCTGGCACACTTCCATGCCCATAATTGTTCGTGGATGGAAGCACACCAACCGTGACTTCACATTTTCTTATTCTAACCACAATTTGTCTATTGTAACAAATGTTTTCATAAGTGTTGTAATGGATGCATATTTTTTATGAACTGGTGTTTTGCATCGTATAGTCGTGCTGATATCGCACGAACCGCCTTTTGCCGTCGTCTTTGTGACCTGTGTGAACAGACCTTGGTTCGGAATGACCAGAAAATCAGCGTTTCTGCAGGCGTCGCTGTGTAACTCAGCTAAGGCCCGCCCTAACTCGTGGTCGTCTCGCAGAGAGGGCAAGAAAGCGAAATGCCGAGGACAGCACAAGATTACGCTCATGCGTTCTCTCAACGTGCAGTCAGGCGACACCAGTCAAAAACAGAGAGCCTTGCTCGCTCTTTATTGGATCGGCACGCGCAGTTCCTTCAACAGATCTAGAACAAAGCAAGAGCACGGATCACCTACTGCAGGATCTCCTTGACTTAGTAGCGGAAGCAAGGCTCTACAACAGATCTAGAACAAAGCAAGAGCACGGATCACCTACTGCAGGATCTCCTTGACTTATTAGCGGAAGCAAGGCTCTATACAACAGATCTAGAACAAAGCAAGGACACGGATCACCTACTGCAGAATATCCTTGACTTAGTAGCGGAAGCAAGGCTCTGCAACAGATCTAGAACAAAGCAAGAGCACGGATCACCTGCTGCAGGATCTCCTTGACTTAGTAGCGGAAGCAAGGCTCTACAACAGATCTAGAACAAAGCAAGAGCACGGATCACCTGCTGTAGGATCTACTTGACTTACCAGCGGAAGCAAGGCTCCTTGCTGCTCATTAGCAATTCATCGATCCCTTTTCAAGGATGATGGCGTCGACAAAATGCTACGATCACCCCCTTTCCACATGACAACAGTAAAGAAAGCATTCTTACGTGACCTTGCAGAAGCATGACCCCATTACCAGCGAAGCTGTTTCTCTTGAGCAGTCTGATTAGGAATTATAATTTATATACTGAAATTAAAAGAGCGCAAGAAAGGACACGGAAAAATCGTGTCAACACTAACAACTAACGCCTCTCAGGAAAAGATAAAATGATGAAATGAGAACTGAAGGTCTGCACATGCGCGACGCAAACGTCACAGCGGCACCAAAACAAAAAAAATATCTGCCAGTACATTATCAGACGTAAGGAGCTTGCCAACGCAACCTTTCCAACAACCTTGCATCTCCCTTCCTCAAGGTAAGAGGTGTGTCACTATACAATTGCCACCCCTCTGCTCGATACAAAAACCCTCTCAGATTTCACGCTTCACAGTTGCATACAAGAAAGACAGATAACTTAAGACGTTCCCTGTATTTAAGAAGCCAGTTTGAAACGTTACGCTCATAGAATAACTTCGAGCACTTCCCCAGATTTTTTCCAAATGTAGTAAGCCATCCGCATACGTTTTTCATTGCCAGAAAAATTTTCCATAATGTGCCGCAATTTTTCAGTAAACTTGGTCACAGTACGTTCAAGGTTCTCCCAGCCCAGCCGGTAAAATTATGCGTTTATAACATACATGTTCCGAGCCTGCTCTCATAGTGTTGCAAAGCTGGTCTACACGCATTGATTCTAGCCTCCACATCACCCATAACCTGAGCCTAATTTTAAACGAATATATAAACAAAGCCTTGTTTAATAAGCGACGACCCCGGGCAGCTTTACTATGAACCACCACGTATAGGGCATAACAGTAGGGAATGAACGACACTGTAGCAATTGTTTGTGATTCTTATGATTAAGCCTGGAACTTTGAAGTTTCGCCACTCGTTCCTCGTCACATAACCCCATTATTGCTGAAGAATAACTTGTGGTAACGTAGAGTTCTCGCAGAACGTCGGGAAACATACCTGATAACTGTTGTAGGCATTCTCGAACACTGGCTTAATACTTTTTTCCCAATTTGATATATGCTATACCGGTTTGCACACAAACTTGCCATAGTGTTTTCCCATTCTGGCGAAATTTGTACTCGTAGGCACTTGTAGTTCCGAGGAAACTGTGTAACTTTTACTGCAATCGGACAAGTCACTCACAACGCTCCGCAGCGCTAGCACACGTAATTTATTACAAAAGCTGCAAGTATAGCGCCAACTCACCCGCCTACACGTAATCCATAGCCTTGTCGATGTACTTTCGCCAAACATAAACAACCAGCCTAGTTTAGTTCACCGAGGAAGCGTAACAGATAAACCTGGTATAACGCATGGAAATACTAAAAAAATATAAGCAGTTGAGAATTATATGCGACGTTCCTACTTAGGCCGTAAAATATTTTTTTCAGACAAATTTGTGGTGGAAAAAAGTACACATACTTTGTACCTGTTCGCCACCTTCTCAATGTTGTGGCTAACCTTGCGTACATACGGCACAACTTGTGCTCCTTTTAGAGCTTCTTTTTTTGGACTGTTTCTTCGCCAGACAAACTTGTCTGCCTCTGTCCCCGAATCACGGATGCTCTGTGCGAAGGTGCGCGGTTAAGCACAATTACAATCTATGTGGTCACGAAATGCGGTTCCGCGCGATTGAAGCGCGACTACATCTCGCGGCGCAAAATACTAGTTGATGACAATTATGCATTAAATACGCCACCATGATCAAATACTTTTTTTCAAATGGAAGCATTTGAAAAACTACAGACAATGTCGTTATAATTGGATAAATTGAAGTCACAGGGTGTTTGCTTCCATCCACGAATAATTGCTTGTACGAAACTGTGCACGCTTTCTGAAGTTTGCTCGTGGCAGTGCATGCGGAGATATGCCGAGATTGCATTACCGTATTCAGCACTGTAATGTCGTCAAAGCTCTCTTATGCGTAGCCATAGAAAGTAATGGCAATATCTATAGTACTAACCTTATAAAATCAGAAGAGACTTTATTTTTAACGCAATTTCGGTACTGAAGAATAACCTTTAGCTATATCTTCAGTACCAGAGAAAAACTGCAGGTGGCACAAGGGCTGTGTTAGCGAAGGCTAAAGTGTGGTTTTTGTTAATTATTTCAATATAACGTTGATTTTAGCAACAAAATAACAGACATGTGTTGGTCTAAGAACACATGCATGTGGTACTTCAAAATCTGTATGCACCCATAGCTCTGAATTCATGCAAAATTCTCAATGCTCACCGGTGTAATACCTTCCGTAATAGCATGTGGTAAATAAACACAGATGGGGGTCTCGATTTTTCCGAGGTTTGTGGCCTCTTCCTCGCACCTTCTAAAACTTCACGCGCTCTACACTACGCAATATCGAGCTGGATGTAGACCAACCCTTTTCCACATTTTGTGGACGTGTGAAAGAATGCCTCCAGAGTTGGCTAACAATCATTAGCGGAGCAGTGGGAGGTACAGCTCGCCAGCTCGGACCTGGGGGTGCAGAGGACGCTCCACCAGCCAGTCCAGCGGGCGGCAAAAGCCAATGGAGCCCTGGATTAAGGGGGCCATCCATCACTCTTTGACCCCATTTCCCCCATCCCCTTTCTTAATAGAGTTTTTATTACTAGTACTACTACTACTACTACTATTACTACTACTACTACTACTACTATAGGTGGCGGTACATGCAACCGACTGTGACGCAATGTTGTGGCGAATGCTCTCACTTTGTGTGCGATGTGATGCGAGCTGGCCCAGTAGACGGTGCCACAAGCCTCGAATGGAAAACGTTGGCTTTTTTTCTATCGAGAAGCCGACCCCGCGAAAGGTAGATGGCGTTACCATGCCTCCACAAGCCGCCATTTTAGGACTTATGGGCTTCTATGGAGCTTCGCTACCATACGTAGATGTAGCTCAGGAAGGGCGTCAACCGCTACGTGCAGGGTTCAACAGGAGTGGTATAGCAAATTTCCCTGAGCAGCGGCAGAACCTACGTCCGGCAAAGTGGCCGCCGCGTCATCCACCCAATTGAGCAAGCATGCGAAAAGTTTAAGGGTTTTTTTTTTTTATTTTACACGCAAAATTGCTGTGCGACTGGCCCCTCGAGGCACTTTGCGCGTGTTCGTGGGCTTCTTTCACGCTCGGAAAAACGCCTTTTTGAAGCACTTATCGAGCGACAGAAAGTTGTATCGGGAAGAAAGGAGCGCTACGAAGACGCGGACCAAAAGAGGAACATGTACGACGGACAAGGCGTTCCTCTTTTAGACCGCGTCTTCGTAGCGCTCTTTTCTTCAAGTATGCAAAACCAATTCGCCCACATGAAGCTTCTGTTGTATCGGGAGTTTTTTTCTACTGCTCTACAATATTCTCATTGACGCGTTTAATCTAATTATAAAAATTATGATATATCACAGTCGCATTCGATGCAGCTTAAAGGAGGCATCGTATAAGCGCTTCCCAAGCATATGAGCAAGGCCGCTTCCAAGGTCGCCTATTTGACGTGTGGCTAAGAACCATATTGTTCTGGCGGCCCATCGCGCCACCCTGAGGATTTGCCCTTTGAGCGAAAGTCTCTGCCAATGAAACCTCCTCACACCCGACGTGTCAGCCTTGGGCTGCGCGTCAGTATCAGTTCCGTCACATTCGAAAAGACTTCTCCGAAGCCTGAGGCAGCCAGACGCGACCGTAAGCTGTTTGGTGTACCTCCGTCCGTACACGACTCGTGAATTCCCGGTAAGCACTGAAAGCTTTTCTTTTTCTGATTCTCTTTTCTCACACAACCTTTAAGTGCTGTTCAAATTCGCGGAAAATATACCGTGTGTCTAGCAGCGTTCATGGCCGCATGCGTACGGGAGACTCCGAATCCACGATGCTAGAGCCATTGCGAAATATTATGTTGTGCCACCTCTTGCGATAAGCAAAACCCGTTTATCGCGGATAATTCAATCATGTTTTCAGGCACGTAGGATCCTCTGGGCTGGAATTATCCGACATAAGATGGCCTGACAGCCCGCAGGGTTACGTGACTGGATGCTCGGTTGCCGCAGTCAGAAGTTCAAATCCTTACGTTTTATTTTTTTTTCATGAAGTTGCGAAACTCGTATTCCCCTTCCCCAGTACACTACATCTCCAGGCATGGAGTGGCGCCTGACACCAGCAATAAGGCTGAGAGCAAGTGGGGCTATACTAAGCAAGGTACAAACGAATCAGGAAGAACCACTATGCTTCAACTAGATACTCCCTCACCACAACAGGAATTGGCCTCCCAGGTGCAGTATTCGGCCATGCCCACTCAATAGACTGATTCGATTAACCAACGGCCATCAGTCCCCAGCAGCTGCGGAGTACCTGACCAAGCCGGTGGTCAGAACTGTAACGCAGCAGAGGGTGCTAAGAATATCTTGACCCGGACAGGCCGCCAATGGAAACTGAGCCTTGCAACCTTTAACACCTGAACCCTCTCTAGTGAAGCTTGCCTAGTAGGATATTTTTATGAACTATTAGGCATTGTATGGGATATCATTGGCCTTAGTGAGGTTAAAACAACTGGTGAGGCTTATAGAGTGCAGAAACACGGCCACATCCTCTGCTATAGACGACTACAAGATAAACTGTTTGGAGTAGAATTTCTAATCCATAAGGACAGAGCGAGCCACATTGACGAATTCTACAGCATTAATAAGAGGGTAGCTGTAGTCGTAATAAAGCTGAATAGGACGTATAGAATAAAGGTAGTACCAACCTACGATCCAACCTCCAGCCACGGTGATGAAGAAATAGAACAGTTCTATGAAGATGATGAATTCATCATCATCATCATCAGCCTGGTTATGCCTACTGCAGGGCAAAGGCCTCTCCCATATTTCTCCAACTACCGCGGTCATGTACTAATTGTGGCCATGTTGTCCCTGCAAACTTCGTAATCTAGTCCGCCCACCTAACTTTCTGCCGCCCTCTGCTACGCTTTCCTTCCCTTGGAATCCATTCCGTAACTCTTAATGACCATCGGTTATCTTCCCTCCTCATTACGTGTCCTTTTTCTTGATTTCAACTAAGATATCAATAACTCGCGTTTGTTCCCTCACCCAATCTGCTCTTCTCTTATCCCTTAATGTTACACCTATCATTCTTCTTTCCATAGCTCGTTGCGTCGTCCTCAATTTAAGTAGAACCCTTTTCGTAAGCCTCCAGGTTTATGCCCCGTACGTGAGTACTGGTAAGACACAGCTGTTATACACTTTTCTCTTGAGGGATAATGGCAACCTGCTGTTCATGATCTGAGAATGCCTGCCAAACGCACCCCAGCCCATTCTTATTCTTCTGATTATTTCAGTCTCATGATCCGGATCCGCAGTCACTACCTGTCCTAAGTAGATGTATTCCCTTACCACTTCCAGTGCCTCACTACCTCTTGTAAATTGCTGTTCTCTTCCGAGACTGTTAAACATTACTTTAGTTTCCTGCAGATTAATTTTTAGACCCACCCTTCGGCTTTGCCTCTCCAGGTCAGTGAGCATGCATTGCAGTTGGTCCCCTGAGTTACTAAGCAAGGCGATATCATCAGCGAATCGCAAGTTACTAAGGTATTCTCCATTAACTCTTATCCCCAATTCTTCCAAATCCAGGTCGCTGAATACCTCCTGTAAACATGCTGTGAATAGCATTGGAGAGATCGTATCTCCCTGCCTGACGCCTTTCTTTATTGTAATTTTGTTGCTTTCTTTATGGAGGACTACGGTGGCTGTGGAGCCGCTATAGATATCTTTCAGTATTTTTACATACGGCTCGTCTACACCCTGATTCCGCAATGCCTCCATGACTGCTGAGGTTTCGACTGAATCAAACGCTTTCTCGTAATCAATGAAGGCTATATATAAAGGTTGGTTATATTCCGCACATTTTTCTATCACATGATTGATAGTGTGAATATGGTCTATTGTTGAGTAGCCTTTGCGGAATCCTGCCTGGTCCTTTGGTTGACGGAAGTCTAAGGTGTACCTGATTCTATTTGCAATTACCTTAGTAAATACTTTGTAGGCAACGGACAGTAAACTGATCGGTCCATAATTTTTCAAGCCTTTGGCGTCCACCTTTCTTATGGATTAGGAATATGTTAGCGTTTTTCCAAGATTCGGGTACGCTCGAAGTCATGAGGCATTGCGTGTACAGGGTGGCCAGTTTCTCTAGAACAATCTGCCCACCATCCTTCAACAAATCTGCTGTTACCTGATCCTCCCCAGCTGCCTTCCCCCTTTGCATAGCTCCCAAGGCTTTCTTTACTTCTTCCGGCGTTACCTGTGGGATTTCGAATTCCTCTAGACTATTCTCCCTTCCATTATCGTCGTGGGTGCCATTGGTACTGTATAAATCTCTATAGAACTCCTCAACCACTTGAACTATCTCATCCATACTAGTAATGATATTGCCGGCTTTGTCTCTTAACGCATACATCTGATTCTTGCCAATTCCTAGTTTCTTCTTCACTGCTTTTAGGCTTCCTCCGTTCCTGAGAGCATTTCAATTCTATCCATATTTTACTTCCGTATGTCAGCTTTCTTACGCTTGTTGATTAACTGCGAAAGTTCTGCCAGTTCTATTCTAGCTGTATGGTTAGAGGCTTTCATACATTGGCGTTTCTTGATCAGATCTTTCGTCTCCTGCGATAGCTTACTGGTATCCTGTCTAACGGAGTTACCACCGACTTCTGTTGCACACTCCTTAATGATGCCCACAAGATTGTCGTTCATTGCTTCAACACTAAGGTCTTCTTCCTGAGTTAAAGCCGAATACCTGTTCTGTAGCTTGATCTGGAATTCCTCTATTTTCCCTCTTACCGCTAACTCATTGATCGACTTCTTATGTACCAGCTGCTGCCGTTCCCTCCTCAGGTCTAGGCTAATTCGAGTTCTTACCATCCTATGGTCACTGCAGCGCACCTTGCTGAGCACGTCCACATCTTGTATGATACCAGGGTTAGCGCAGAGTATGAAGTCTATTTCATTTCTAGTCTCGCCGTTCGGGCTCCTCCACGTCCACTTTCGGTTATCTCGCTTGCGGAAGAAGGTATTCGTTATCCGCATATTATTCTGTTCCGCAAACTCTACTAATAACTCCCCCCGGCTATTCCTAGTGCCTATGCCATATTCCCCCACTGCCGTGTCTCCAGCCTGCTTCTTGCCTACCTTGGCATTGAAGTCGCCCATCATTATAGTGTATTTTGTTTTGACTTTACCCATCGCCGATTCCACGTCTTCATAAAAGCTTTCGACACCCTTGTCATCGTGACTGGATGTAGGGGCGTAAACTTGTATAACCTTCATTAATGAATTAGCGATGCGAAAAGGGCAAACTCAGCATACTGTATTCATGGGCGACTTCAATGCAAAAGTGGGGTAAAAGCAGGCTGGTGAACGAGCAATTGACAACTACAGCGTGGAATCAAGGAACACTCGAGGAGAGGCGTTGGTAGAATTTGCGGAAAGGAATAAGCTGTGAATAACGAACACCTACTTCAAGAAGCGTTGGAACAAAAAGTGTACCTCGAAAAGCCTTAATGGTCAAACAAGAAAACAAATTGATTTCAAACTTCCTGTCTATCCCAGCATACTGCAGGATGCAGAAGTGTTGGGTAGGGTAAAGTACAGTGATCATAGGTTAGTGAGGGGTAGGATTCACCTCAATTTGAAGAGAGAAAGACTGGATTGGTCAAGAAGAAACAGGCCAACCTTCATGCATTAAGCGTAAAAGCAGACCAATTCAGGTTGGCACTTGCAAACAAGCATGCAGCCTTAGAAAAGAGAGGTGAAGATGACATAGAGGCAATGAATGAAACAGTAACTAGGCTTGCTTCAGAAGCAGCAATTGAAGTGGGAGGTAAGGCACCAAGGCAACCACTAGGTAAGCTTTCCCAAGTAACAAAGGACCTAATAAAGAAACGACATAGAATGAAAGTGTCCAACTCGAGAGATGAGATACAATTCGTGGAACTGTCAGAACTGATCAACAAGGAGGAAATAAGGGATATTCGAAATTATAGCGTCAGAAAGCAGTAAGAAATTGGCGCTGCCTGAAATCAGTGAGAGGGAAAGCAGGCATCGCACAAACCAAGACGTATACAGTGAAAAACAAGCAGGGGAATATCTTCAGCAATGTCGAAGACATAGTAAAACCAGCGAAAGAATTCTGTGCTGACCTCTAAAGTACCCAAAGCTGCCTCGATACCTCCATTAGAAGTAGTAATGAACAGGTTACAAAGTCTCCTGCTGTAACTAGCGATGGAGTTAGAAGGGCTTTGCAAGAAAGGAAACGATAAAAAGCAGCAGGAGAAGATGGACTACCAGTCGATTTAATCACGGATGAAGGTGACATAATACTTGAAAAACTAGCGGCCCTGTATACGAACTGTCTATCGACTTCAAGGGTCCAAGAAAACTGGAAGAATGCCAACATTATACTAATCCACAGAAAGGGAGACGATAAAGAATTGATAAATTATAGGCCCATTAGCTTACTTCCAATATTATATAATATATTCACCAAGAAAATCACCAACAGAATAAGGGCAATACTGGGCCTTAGTCAACCAAGGTAACAGGCAGGTTTCACGAAGGGATACTCTACAATGCATCTCATCCATGTCATCAATCAGGGAATTGAGAAATCCGCAGAGTACAATCAGCCTCTATATATGTATTTCATGGATTACGAAAAGTCATTTGATTCAGTAGAGATACCAGCAGTCATCGAGGCAGAACGTAATCAAGGAGTACAGGATGCTTACGTAAATATCTCGGAAAGTATCTGCAGAGATTCCACAGCTAGCTTAATTATCCACAAAAAAGTTGCGAGATACCTATAAAAAAAGTGGTGAGACCAGAAGACACAACTTATTCAATGCTATTCACTGCGTGCTTGGAAGAAGTATTCAAGCTATTAAACTTGGAAGGCTTAGGAGTAATGATCGGCGGCGAATATCTCAGCCACCTTCGATTACTCGGGACGAGTTACAAGAAATGATTGACGACCTTAACAGAGAGTTTAAGAATGGGGTTGAAGATTAATATACAGAAGACAAAGATAATGATGAATAACTGGGCAAGAGAACAAGAGTTCGGGATCACCAGTCAGCCTCTAGAGTCTGTGAAGGAGTACATTTACCTAATTACTCACAAGGGACCCTGATCATGACAAAGAAATTTACAGAAGAATAAAATTGGGTTGGAGCGCATACGGCAGACATTGTCAGCTCCTGACTGGAAGCTTACCATTATCATTAAAAAGAAAGGTGTACAATCAATGCATTCTACCGGTGCTGAAATATGGGGCAGAATCTTGGAGACTCACACAGAAGCTCCAAAACAAGTTAAGGACCACGGAAAGAGCGATGGGATGACGAATGTTAGGCGTAACGTTAAGAGACAGGAAGAGAGTGGTTTGGATCAGAGAGCTAACAGGGATAGACAATATTCTAATTCACATTAAGCGAAAGAATGGAGCTGGGCAGGTCGTCTAATGCGTAGGTTAGATAACCGGTGGACAATTAGGGTTACAGAATGGGTGCCAAGAGACAAGAAGCGCAGTCGAGTACGGTCGAATACTTGGCGGGGTGAGGAAATTAACAAATTCGCAGGCTCCAGCTGGAATCGGTTGTCGCAGGACATGGGTAATTGGAGATCGCATGGAGATGTCTTCATCCTGCAGTGGGCATAATATAGGCTAATGATGATAATAATAATAATATTTTAGAAGCTTTATATTTAATTAGGCATATTTATCTATTTAGATGCAATGAGAAAAATATCCTATTGGTTCTCTCCAGGTACGTGACATGTGCTTTTTCCTCAAGCTCAATGTTTGGCTCAAGTTACGTGGAACACCACCGCGTATACTCTATATACGCCTAGACATGTGGGCCGAGAACGAGGTGTTATTTGTTTTCGTTTAACCCTTAATGAAAAGACCCCTCAAAGTATGCGTACATACTTAACATTCTCTGAATTTCCTCGAAATGAAAGTTGGACTAATTTAGTCTTTATTATTTATTCAGAGAAGTACGAAAACAGGCATATGATTTTTTTAGTGCTTCGCGATGCACTAACGGAGTGGTTTTAAAAACAAAAATGCACGGGAGCGAGCGACCAAGCTAGCAAACATGAACAACAGACTTTTGCGCCCCCACCACGCGGTGAATAATAAACGTTCGCAGTTTCGTTTAAACGGTGCAGCATTAGCAGCGATGGCAAACCAAGGCGTTCCGGCCGAACTGCTTGGACGACATTGTATCAAAACGGGGGTGTGACATCACGGCGCCGTGCTAGTTTGGCCCCACTACCATGGCCGTCAAACGTCCCGTTCCGTCACCGTCACGGCACCGACGTGCGTGATGAGAGAATGTGAGAACGCGCTTTCTCTCCGGTTTCTTCTTTAAAATGTCATCAGGTCGGCGGCGACCCAGCTTTGAAAATTTATTGGTCAGAAAACTCTGTGTCATGACGGACGCTGCTGGAATCTTCGACTGCAGTCGAAATCCGAGGCCTAAAAGTGTCCGCTACGAAGGCGATGAGACATGCGCGTGGCAGTGAACGAGATCTGCTTCAGAGAGCGAGGAAAAAATAAGGCGGCTATATGGTGACGCATATGTAGAGGCCGCGGTGAGACATCTTTCGCGGCTAATCAAGCGCCCAGCTCAATTCCGGATTCTAACGTGCCAGTTAAGTACTGTTGATAAAGGAGACCGTACAGAGTAAGCAAAGTGTGGTTGTGATGAAGGTATTGTGGCGCAGCTGAAAATAACACACGGGACAACAAAGGAGACCACAGAAGCAGCGCCAGACTTTCAACTAATTCTATTTCGAGCACAACACCCCAATTAAAATGTGCTCGCCAAAGATGAGCAGCACGTGCACACGAGCCGACTTCGTGCAGTACCTAAATATTCACATTCATTCTTGAAAACAGTAATGAATGGGACACCGATAGAGCCATCACATTTATTCGTAGTGTGACAGCGCATTAATGCGTATACTGCATGAAGATAGCCTGCCTGCACGTGCTGAGTCTTCGTATATAGTGTGCGCATCATTGGCGAGCATATGCATTTGACGCTTGTGCTTGAAATATAATTGGTTGGAAATCCGGCGCTCTTTCTGTCGTTTTTTTTTCTTCTTCCATGTATATTTGTACATTGCGCCACTTTATCTTGATGCGCCAACAGGCCCGTCATAGCACCCTGCTGTCGTTCTGATCGAACGAACTTTGCGTATCATTTTATTTACGAACGGGAGGAGCTTATTTCCATACGTTTAAGGCGTAATCTAAAGGTATGCTAAAGACGCCTTCCCACAGGTAGCTGTAATACCCCCATTCTAGAAAATATTACACAGTGTGATATATGTGTGTCATGATGCCTGGCACTAAAGAGAATGCTTACGGCAAAAAAAGACAATTTCGCGCATGAATTCATTCGGTGTCATCAGCCGCGTGCTGCACCATGGAATTCACTGCATTATGATCAGCTTCTAGAGTTAAATGGTGATCAAGAATTCAACTGCGCTTTATAGGATGCGAACATCGGTGAAATGACTTACGCTGAATGATAGTTTATTAAGTAGGCATCGGTTTTAAAATGTAAGGGTAGAGAACTTGCTCCCATGAGTAGCACTGCGAATAATAGCTATGCGGAGACTAGGGGGAGTCAGATGTTGGTGGAGAAAGATGAACTACTTGAAACTGCGGCATAAACAAAAACATTTGAAAATTTCCATCGTTCAGCTGCCAAGAGAAACAACGTGAAAAAGGAGAAAGCGAGAGAAGGGACTTTCTTTCCGCTTTTGCATGATACGTTAGAGGAATCTTTCTCACAAAGTAACGGTTCGTAATTTTGCAGAGCCTACTGATAAGAATTAATCATTGGGCTGGTTGGTCTTACATTGATGATGAGGAAAATTACCGCAACAAAGAAGACGTTGCACACAAAAAGAAAGACAAGTTAATTCTGCTGCGTCGAGAAAACTACGCTTACTGTGCAATCTTTCCGGTGTGCACCACGCGGCAAATATTCTCTAAGCCTTTCTTTTTTTGTTCTAGCCTCTCCGGTAACCTTTCAATCAGTTTGACACTTTTCACGGCGACACACACAGACGGGTTCTAGGTAACTTGCTATTAAATGTTGAATCCTGCAGAAAGCACTGCAGTTCCAGAAGGTGCACTAACTCGAAGCCTTAGCTTTCATGTGCGTCGGAGTCGTTGGTTGGTAATCGTCGCATGAATAACGACTGTAGTTCCGCATTGTGCAACCGTTTAAAAGTCGGTACACTTACCCACGCTTGCCAATATTCGCGATAATGCATCGTCGAAATCGGACGCAACTGTCGCTATGAATAAACGGAATACTCAATTTCTTGCCCAGTTGCGTCTGTACAAGTTTAGCGGTTGTAGCTTAGTCACGTGTAACTCTAGTTAGTGTGAAAAATTGAAGTACAATAAATTTAATACATTATTGTTGGTGTTCTTATTTATGTTATTATTTTTACCGTTTATTGTGACCTCCGCATTACAAAACCTTGAAGGAAAGGCGGGAGATCTCAGAAATGTGCTCAGAGTAGCATGTGCCAGCAACCTTACCTTCAACAAGGACATGCTCCAGCTATGTTTGCCAATAACCACGCACACAACTCACACCTCAAGAGATCCCTCAAGATCCACGGGAAGCCGACTGCTGAAACCACACCACTTCCGTCGAACGAGAATGGCCAAGCAGGAATGATCATACATACAGCCAATTCCATGAAGAAAATGAAAGCAGAGGAAGGCAAGGAGCTCGCCGTAGCGCTACTATCAATCGCTCAACGCAACCATACGAAGGACGATGCGCAGCTGAGCTTCTAATGGGTAGAAAGTTTCGTACATCCTACCAACCCTACCGAGCGTTTTCAACCAAGCTTCCCAACCACACCTCACCATACGCTAAGGCATTCAAAAGCAAAGGGAACAGCAGAAACACGGTGACAGCCAGACGAGAAATCCCCTGGCACTAATTCCAGGTCAGCCGGTTTGACTTTGCCCCAATCAAAACTGGCACAAAGCCACAGTGGTCAACGTCGGTCCTGAACCGCGTAGGTACGCCGTAAGGACAGGCACCGGAGGCATCTTCTTCAGAAACCATATACATCTACGACCAAGAGCTGCGGAACAGACTGTTGCCGAAGCTTCACCAGAGAACTAGGACACATACAGCCGATCCAAGTATATAAAATGCATTAAGTGTGTCGGTTTACACTATATCCACCAGTTCCCGATAAGCAGATTCAACCTCGGCACCTCAAGCTACTCGCTCCGGACCGTGAGAAAGCCTCCTGTGCGATGCCTAAGCTTGAGAAGCGACTTCACTTGATGCTTGCAATAACTATCGAATCGGCTTTTGTAAGCGGCACAATCCTTAGCTAGAACACCGATTCTCATAAAAAAGGAGGGCGTGCTGCGCATCGCTTCCTCTTCTCCTGCCATCTCTGCGACGTCTTCGAAATTAACCGACAGCTCGCGCCACCTATGTAAAGCTCCTTTAATCTGCACAGCCTGATAAACCCACCATGTACTTTTGTCCAGCGCTCACAAATCGACGAACGACGAAGCAGAAACACACGGGACAGGCGCTACATCATGAATGCTTGCCGACTTGCTCAGTTTTCTATCCTGATAAACACAGTTCCACTTCTGCTCGTCAGTCGGCTTGTCCCGTGCTGTCCGACTCGCTCCGCCAAAAAGGCCACATAAAATTGCATAGATAGATGTTAACGCAAACCACCAAACGTCTTCTTTGTACATATCGGCAAAGGTCATCACTAAAAGCGCTCCCTTTCTTTTTTTGTTCATTACGTTTTCTCCGCTATCAAAAATACTTCCTTAATTCTACATGCCGATGAAATGAGTATTTCTCGAGAAATTCACACTGTCGATGACTCTCGCTCATGTTGCAGTACAATCTGTCTTAGTATTCTGTACGATGCGAAAATTAGGATCTCAACTTGAACGCTCCTCAGAGCAAAGTCGCGACTTTGGCTCGCGAAACAACAAATATTTTAAAAGAGTTGAATGCTGGGCTAGTTGGTATTTTGCCACGAGAACCACCTTGAAATAGACCGCAACCGGACGCCTGTGTTCAGCACGCTTATGTTCGTTTTCCTTTCTGATGTGCCGTCCCGTTGCGCTATATTTCAACATGTTTCTCACAACAAATATTTCATTTTCTTTTTTTGTCGATGCTGTACCGTTCTGTAAGATCTTTGAGGTTAGTGATATCAGTGTATACTCTTTGATACAACCTTACACATTTTTGCTAACTCTAACCGGTTGCTATGCGGAGTCTATTCTATCTCTGCTCTGTTCCAACCAAGAGAAGTCCGAAATGCGAATCATTGATTCCGATAGAAAATTACTGGGCAGCTGTACGCAGAAAGCTTAGTAGTTTTATCACGTGTATCAAGTGGTGCAAACGTTCGCGTACTAACTAAATTACCAAGTACGGTGTCACGCGCGCAGAATCAAACATGTACACATCTCACTCGATCACCACGGACGCGCTCGGCCAGAAGGCTGGCACAATGAAGAGCGGCACCTTCGTGCTGCAGCCTCTCGCTTCAACGCGAACTAGGCGCGCGAAAACGCAGCGCACGCGAAACCGTCAGCCATCTCGGGTTGGGTCGCCTTCGTACCCACCACAGATTACCTGCAATAAGGGACGCGCTCGGCGGCGCCATGCGCAGCCACGGCCGCAAATATCGCGGAAATTTGGGTTTCAACATCTGCGGGTTCAATAGCGCAAACGGAACCATAAGAAGAACAACACAACACCCAAAGCGCTATACCCAATTCACTTTATAAGTCGCTGTGTCGTTTTTGCGCTGTACAACCTGCAGAAGCGGAGACTCACGCTACTCTGACGCCCCCGCCCATTCTCGACGCGCGCACACCTGGCCGCTTCGCCCCTCGCGCGCGCGAAAGGTCGGCGCGTGTACCTCCCCGGCTTCTTCCCTCGCACGCCGGAATTCGGAGGGAGGATGGACGCACCATCATGATCGGCACCGCCGCTTTCTCAGCGGCGGTGCGCTCTTTCCGTAAGCAACTCGCCTCTGCTCGCCAGGCTGAAGATTCTCTAGATTGTGAATTTGTTGCGTCAATCCGGTCTTCAAAGACCGTGCGCGCGGCGAGACCAACGAGTACGCCTAAGCCTCCATTAGGTGAACGCTTCGCTTAGATAGCCAGCCAGATTCCTGTAAGTTGCTGACTGCTGCTGCATGCACGGGACTGCAACGAACACAGGCGACTGCGCACGATGCGCATCGGCTCATCTGACGTGGTGTCGGATGAGCCGATGCTCGTTGTGCGCCTCTCGTGGCCGCTGAGCGTTACCCAAGGCCAAAAGCACTTTTCGCATTGGAACTATGACCATGCGCAACAAGTTCTGCACTCACTGCCCACCTATATGCCATGGGCTTGATACTATTCGCCGTTAAGCGTCTGAAGGCCAAGCACGATAAGTATAAATCATTCCACGTCGAGGCTTTCAACCGTCTCTCCTTGATTCTTCCTGAGCCCAAGTCTTGATTGCTTGATTGCTCAAGCCGTTTCTTTATGACACCAACTACTAACACATTTTCAATCTGAAATCATTCTTAACGTTACACGCTTGCGTAGTTTAGCCACTTTGCAGCGTAATCCCGCCTCTCGTCTCACGAGACACACCGATCATTGGCAGACACTGAGGCAGCGTACATATGACGGTTTTCAACTGCGGCACGAGTCTCTTCAGAAAATACTAAGCAGGTTTAAACTAACAAATGAAATCTACGTGATTATTCAGAAAAGACAACATTGCAAATGCTGCGTTGAATCACGAATGTATATATTTTTCCCTGTGGAGTCGTTGTTTTCGTTTTTTTTTCTTTTCTTATATAAGCCCTGGGCTTTTCCGTTTTGTCTATCTGCTGTTTGAACAGCGCTTTTTGAAGATTGTGTTATGTCATGTGAGCAGTATGCTATGTAAACATTGTTGTCTTCTGCTGCCTTCGTTTTCCTTTCTTCTACGGCCGCAGTATTGGCTAGTCAAGCTGCTCGAACGCAGGTTTTATGCCATTATCCTTTGTCACTAATGTGCACATTGGCGTGTGCCAGCGGGATCAAAAATAAATCAACTCAACTCAAAAGAGCCGATGCGCTTCATCCGCTCTTCGGATATCGTCGGCTAGTGACGCATGTGGTGATCGTTCTGCCCGAGTGTAACTCGCGCGCACTGCAGGTTCGCCCAGTAAAGAGTCAGTGTCGGTACTCGCCGTTGTGCCACTGTCACGACAACGTGACAATGTATAAAGTGATTCAAGAAATAGCTCCCAAAGTCTTGCAACAGAAGAGTCCAACTACATGCTTATTCAGACATTTTCAGAAATGGCGCGCTTCAAATAAATAGCTAATTTCGGCAGCAACGGGACAAAAGTAGCATTGAATGAGAACTGCTACGTCGTGCACAGATGCAAAATAGTACAGTTCTCTATTTTTGTGGAACTACATGTCCTGTCTGAAAAGGCAAAAAAAAAGATGATGTGCAGCGGCATTCCACACTGCGGTCGTTTCCATGCCTCAATGGCCGCTTAGCGGTATACCGATGAATAAGGCAGCGCTACCGTTTATATCTTAAGGCAGGTAAAGCGTAAATAAAACACGGGCAGCGGAAAGAAAGCGGACCTAATAAGCGATACTTCTACCAACTTCCAACATTTATTACTGAAACCTATATGAATGCACTCGCCATTATAGCCTCAACGCACGCGTCAGAAATATTCGATATCTGCCTAATTGACCAACACCACTGCCCATCGAGGCGACCCCTGAGCCCCATACTCACATAAAAAAATCCCGCCCACATGGCAAAGAACGCCGTCACAGCAATATAAAACGACAAAGAAAACAAAAAGACAACAAGAAGAGATTTTAGCTCAGAAAGGGAGATCATTAAATAGGTAAAAAGTAACAATGCCAAAATTATATCAGAAGAAACTAGCGCCATGAAACGCTAAAACACTTCCGCTGTGAATAAAAAGTTAGAACAGGTGGTGAAAGCAGTGTAAAAAACCCAGGCACCAAAAAGGCAGTTCCATGTGCGAAAACTCCATGAAATAAAATGCTAGGTCATTTATTTGCGCTTTACCTTCCTTAAAATGTCGCCTAGCTCGGATGCCGTTCAGTAGGATGCATCTGTCCGCATTGTCTGACTTAGATTCACGTGGAGCCGAATGAATTTCGCCATGGCGTTTAAGCGTGACTCGAAAAGAAATTAGAAGCAATATACTCTCATAACTCAGTAATATTGTTGGCAGTAATTGGCAAGAATATTTTAGAATATCAATTGCTCTTATTGTGGTACTTCAGTGCACACATTATAGTGTATAGTCGGTTGACGTAAACAACAGCCGCTTCCGATGTCAATAAGGTCGACAGAAGCAGGCCACACGGCGATGCGACGAATGCTGTCAGCACTGGCCATGCAGCTGTGAATAAAATTGCCCAATATTTTACACACACTTGCGATTCATGAAATTGCAAGTATTCCCCGAGTTTTCGGACAGTGCTGGCAGTTGGGGACTAATCGTGGTTTATGGCCAGCTTCATAGCATCTACCCGCCGTGGTGGGGCTTTGGCATGGCGCTACTAAGCCCGAGGTCGCGGGGTCAAATCCCGGTCATGGCGGCCGCACTTCCATGAAGGCAAAATCCAGAAACCCGGGCTTACCGACCACTGGGTGCACGTTAAAGAAACCCAGGTGGTCAAAATTAACCCGCAGTCCCACACTACAGCGTGCCTCATAATCATATCGTGGATTTGGCACCTAAAATGGCAGAATTTCATTTCAGTAATTTATCCTTAGTATCAGATCTGGAACTAGAAGAAAAGGAAGGCATGTCTCCACCCTAAGATATTGGCCCATGTGAGGATTCGTGCATGATTTGTAAACATTTCTTTATTTATATTTCATTTATATACTAGTACACTCAGCGTCTCACAATGATTCGGAATAAGAGGATGGAATCTATTCATGAAAAGGACGCATGTGTTATGAATTAACCGGCACATTCTGTCCGGCACAGCGGGCAAAAACGCGGCGTGGCACCATGAAGCTGACATCGAGCATGCTTGGACACCTGCTTCTTCTAATCGGCAAGCTAAGTCCTTCACCAAAGCCAGACCTATGTACATCGTCGTGGAGAGAAGCAGTTTGAGTCCACGAGTGTGAGTCCCATGGAAAACTACGCGCTGGTACACATGTGAAGACTGGAAGGAGTGTGCTGTCGGATATACAGTGCTTCAGATGATGAACCTCGATGCCGATGTTTGAGCATTACATTGTCCCGGTCACTTGCAGGCGGCAGACTGCAATGACGCGATCTGTAAAGCTGGAGCTTTACAGATCGCGTCATTGCAGTCTGCGAGCTTTACAGATCGCGTCATTGCAGGAAGCGAGAGGTCTTGAGCTCTCGCTTCCTGCCGACTTTGGTACAATGTTTCCTGCTTTGTTCATGAAAGAATATGCTTCTATAGCTTAAAAGGAGTTGAAGAGGGCCTAGTTGGTGCACACTGGACATCGATCATTAAGGAGCGCAAAAAACAAGCACGTCATAAAAGAAAAGGGGGTGTGCACGGGACAAAGCGCTTGTCCCTATAAGCGCTTTTACCAGACCCGCTCCCTTTTCTTTGGTGGCGTGGTTATTTTTCACGCTCCTTAATGATTTCTGAAGCTTAACGCGTTAGAGCGAAGCTGCTGTACCACCTTATAAAACAGACAGACGCCTAGGAAAGGGTGCCTGCGCTTGTAGCCCTAAGTACGCCTAGTGAGTAATAATAAACAAGTGCTGTCCGCTGTATATATAGGTGACACTTTCCGTGAATGTGCCCAACTGCTGCTGTGACCGACGTGCATGGGCAGGGTCGGGTCAGCAGGAAAATGAATGAAGAGTAACATTTATACATATATTGACTCATATGTTTGTTCTCGCTCGTTCACACTGTGTTGTATATAATATAGTAAAGCAACACATGAAGCAAGCGCCTGCCCTTCTCTGTAGTTTCTCGTGAAGGTAGGTCGTCCCTGTGGAATGTTTCACTATATAAGTCTCGTCTACCTTAATTGACCCTAAACTGCAACTATGTGTACAACTGGGGTACCCGTGGCACGAATAGAATATGTTCTACTATTTGCAACTCGGCGTTGCATTATATCACATTTGCCTTCCTCATTTGAACGTATAGCAACCATGCGCCAGGGGCAGCTGTGACCAGGCATTTTATACCTTATCTGTGTCTGTCCAGAGTACATAGTGTCGAGAGGAGTGCGATGAGCGCAGTGCTTGATTGAGTTGTTCGCTATACATGGCAAAAGAGAGTTCTAAGCCAATGCTTTGAAGGTACCAATGCAAAGGACTATGTTTACACGTGTCTACATAATATATACTTTGAGGAAGCTGGAGAGGATAGAAAAGGGGGGCGAGTTGGCGCTGGTTTGAACGCGGTTAAGACGAGCGACACAAGCCTGATGGATTGTGTGTTGCAGGGCGTCTAATTGGATCTACATCTGGTTAAAGCCTTTCGAAACGCCTCTTCTATTTATGTAGCGCCTGTCCTCGTTTCGTTTCTTTTTCCTGCGGTTCTGCATCATGCATTCATAAATTTAGTGTGTCCTCAGGACATATACACAAGCATTTGGGCATTCTCCTTAGCAGAGTGGAATACCGCACATACAAGGCGCACAAGACTGCACAGACTAAACCCTTCTTTGCAACTCAGACCTCCGGCCGGAGTGCACCGACGCGAAGAGTCTCTTCTGTGTCGGTTGTGGCTGGGAGTTGCCTTCACGAAAGCTTACTCAGCACAGTGCAGAAGCTTTCGCGCACGGCTGGGTATTTGCGCCGCTATTGTTCATTTTTTCCCATTTCGGTCAATATACTGCCTTACAATTCCCTGTTTTCCTCGATCGTGAATTACGGCGTTCTGGTCTGGGCAACGACAACAGTTGAATTTATTACGTTGGGCATCGCGTTTACAGAAACGTGTAATTCGCATAATGGCTAAGGCCCCTTACTATTCGCACGCTGCAGAACTTTTTACTAGGTTTAACATTATCCGTGTACATTCTCTATACACTTATAGACTGATCCGTTATTACAAGTCGGAAATAGTTAAGCACGATAATTCATTAGCTTAATTAGTAGAACTTACAACGCACAATCTTGTGTATCGTACACGAAATCCCGAAAAATGGAAATTTAATGTATGCCGCACAAATGACGGAAAACAGATGTTGAAATTTCGCTTACCGTCAATCTTGATCGGACTGTACGAACAACATACCTCAGATGTGATAAATAAATCATTCAGAGGTTTACGTTGAACATTGTTGTAAACCGAACAAAAATGTACGTAGCAGTATGGTTGGTTCCTTTCCTGTTCTGTGTCATGTGTATAGACGCCAGTGTCTTCTTATCACGCATATTTTGTACTCACGCATACCTAGTTTTGGTGTAATGCGCATTGTCCTAGCATTTCTTTCTTTCTTTTTTCACTTTCTTTTAAGTCTTTTCTTTGTTTCCCGCATATTTGTGTACACCAGATAATTCATGTTCCCCAGCCTGATCTTGTTTGCATTCGTTTATTTATATCGCAATTTTGCTCTTGTGCCCATTTTTTAGCCGCGAGCAGCTGTGTCCTGCGAATTCACTGCGTGTATTTTAACGTGCCGCGCTTTCCACTGTATGCCTGGGCGCGGAACCGCGTCAAGCCTTTCCAGGGCTTTTTTTCCGTGCCCCTAAGCATCTCAGGATGTGTGAATAAACTGATTTGATTTGCTTCGATTTACCTGGAATGACTGATAGTCCTGCATGCGATGTTTGCGGATGCGAGGAGAATATTGACCACTTATTGTGCCACTGTCCTCAATTTTAAGCACAAAGACAATCGTTGTCCAACACGTTGAGGAAATTAGATGATCGTCCTCTGAGTGAACAGACCGTACTAGTGCACCGTCCACACCGATCATGGGTTCGGAAGGCAGTGAATGAACTTTTGTGCTTTCTGAGAACGTTTGGTTTGCACGAGCGGCTTTGACTCAATGACTGTCCGTGCACGTCTCTATACCCTCTCTCTCTCCGTGCTCTCTCTTCCCATTCTGCCTTCCCCCAGCGTAGGGTAGCTAACGAGACTCCTGGTCAACATCCCTGCCTTCCTTATCTTTCTCTCTATGTATAGTCTCACCATAAAATATGGCGCACATTTGTTGTATTAGTGTTGACCACTTTCAGTGAAGCTCTGCGCTACTTGGGGGCCTTTTACACGTCAGACTTAGTAAATCATGAGAAAATGAGGCAGGCTAGGAAAGAGCAACATTTCGAATGAAATAAACAGAGTGGGTTACATGGACTCAATTCCTCTTTCCCCTGAAGTGCTCAGAAACTAAACGTGTCGGAGTAAACTATAACGAACGCCCTGTAGTGAGATGGACTGAATTAACTTTTACATCTGCGATTATTTCGTGCACCGAAATTTAGGTAAAGCAGTGAGTTTGTATTCTGGCTCCATCGGAATGTGGCCACCAATGAGCCATCATGGCGGGTACATTAGAAAGTATAGCTTGAGTTTTATGTAACGAGTATATGTGCAGTATAAGAATTCACGTTGTATAGTAACGTGGAAGCAGCGCCTTTGGCGATTCAGTTTCATGTTGTATTCAGTTAAAATTGTAGCTTGAGTTTTCATTTCAAAAGAAGTCGTAAGAAAAAAGTGAATCTTCCATGGTGTGATCTGTAAGTGTTTACTGGAAAACATAACACAAAGCTTTAGAGACACACACACGGAACGTACAAGGGCGAACGCCCTAGTCTGCTCGTTGCATCCACTCTCCTGTGCTAAGTTTTCCAGTCAACATGATATATCAGCTACACATTCCAGCAGTCAGTCCTCCTCTGATCTGAAAATGTATGAGTATATTGGAAAACATGTTGCATCTTCATGAACCTGAATTCACCTTTGCTTTACTAACTAGAGAATGCCTGTAAAAACAAAAATGCCAAGGCGCGTGCTTTTTTTTTCTTGTCATGTCTATCATATATCCATATTTGTGATATGTTGCTCAGTTTGTCATTTCGCCTTATGAAATCCGGTCACTGTGTAAACTGGCTGCAACTTTGTGTTAAAATAAAGGACGTTTCTCGTCACGCAGCCCCGATGTCATGTATGCTGCAGTGAGTTCATTGCATCGACATAGCAATTGACCACAATTTCAATATTAACCTCAATCTAGCCGCGAAGCCATTCGGTACAACGTCTCAAAGGTCATACAATTTCCTATTCCATGAGATCATCCATTTTACTTGCATTGCAAGTGATGACGGTTTTTTATCCACGTGCATATAAGTATGTTTGATCGAACGAAGACCATGACCAAGCACGCAGACAAAAACGAGCTTGAACTTATACAAGGTTTTCCTATACCAAGGCCGCATGATGATCACTTAATGGAAGATTCTATGTCTTTATTATATGGTGAGATGGTACTCTTTGCTGACCTATTGCATGTGACTTGATAGCATGCACGCACAGGTGTGGTTTTCCTTTTGTGTGTTGTTCTCGATAAATTGCATTTGTTAGGTAGCGCTTGTGCAGTAATACTCTGCCGCGCTGGTTTAAAGTATGCATGCATGAAGTGGACTTGCGGACAAGTCAAGCTCACTTTAACTCCTTTATTGGTGTTTTATTTCAACTTATAGTTATTATTAACGACACGTCTAGCAATATTTATTTTTGAGGCCATATTTTGCAACGTTTCTTTTCATCTTCCCTTATTTAGCACTTCGTAAGTTCGCAGTTTGTAAGCATCCAGCCGCACCCTTGCTATTTATTGTATACGAATCAACCATGCACTCGGCGGGATGATAAATATAACAGTAAAAAAATGTGAAATTTCGCCCCTGTGTATATTTTTTCTGGAAGAATGCAAAAAGCCGTACGCAAAGAAACGAAGAATATTCCATGAGAACATACAATCTTTATTTTACAGAGGCAGTCTTGTTCACCTAAACACTATTTCGTAACATAGTAGTATTTTTGGCAGCTATGTTCGCTCTAGAAGGCGCCATAATGCACTCACCGAGGTATGCTGATAGTAATTTCACGGGCTCCTCAGAATGATGAAGAAAACAAAAATTAGCACATAGTCCCGGTACATAACATCGCCATTTACCGCTGCCCTTTGAAAGTAAAATGAATGTGGGGAACAGATTTCTGACATAGGATCAGAATCCGCACGTGTTCATAATTGTTCCCTTCCATCTAGAACCAGCCAATAACGCATACAAAATGTTAATTAAAGGCGGTACATTCATTAACCACGGAGTATACAATAGAACTCCGCAGATCAGCGACAATGGAAAACTTATTTACACCTATATGCGCAAACGGTATTTACAGCAGAGAAGGATGCCGTCTGCAAACTACACAGCTTCCGCGAAGTATAGTTCCAGTTCGTAACACACTCCCTGTCGCCAAAGTTCAGCAAAGTCTTCGCCAAGGGACTTACTCTTGAGGACGTTCACGGGGCCGGATGGTGCGAGTGGCTGCAGTGCGTAGGGCTACGAAATGACGTCATGGTCCGCGGCGACAACACGCGCCGCCAAAGGCAAGAGGTGTCTCTCAAGGTCATCCTCAAGAAACTTTTGTTGCCCCGTGCCGAACGGCTGTACTTCCAATGAGATCCTTACACAAGGTTCGCGTCTGCTGCACCGCACTGTCATCACGCGTCGCATTGAGTCGGCTCTCTGTGCAAGCCGCTATGAGGCTTCACACGCGGGTCCTTAATTGCTGAGTGAACTTTCAGGAGTCCGCGAGAGACTCCTAGAAGGAGCTTCGAGCCGAAGACATGCATCGAAAGCGTCGTCACTGACGAGCAGGGGGCACGGCAGAAGAAGCGCTCCGCCAGTATCTGAACTAGCTTCCTTCCGTGAGTGCGCTTTGGACAAATCAGCGAGGGGGCCACGGCTGCAGGCAAGGTCTACAAAATCCTGTAAGCACTCCAACATCGTCGAGGCGAGGCTGTTGGTGATTGAGCTTTGTTCCTATGATGCTGTCGATGCTGAAACTCGACGGCGATGACACCGCTGGTGGTTTGCCGCTGCGCCGCTCTCCGCCGAGCACCATGGGGGCAGGTACCGGCGGCATCGGTGGCAGCACGTGCAGAGCCGGATGGTGAACGGGCAGAGGAAGGAATGCTTGCTGGTGCTGGTAGGGAATCGGTGGAACTAGCCCCGCCGCGCCAGGAAAGAGAGGATGGTGCCTAAGCAGATCTCCGAAGAAGAAGCCGTCACCGAGCGGGTCCGGTGGCTGGCGCTTGTATCGCTTGCGGCGTCTCAGGAAGCTGCCGTTGTCGAACATGTCTTCGCTGGCCGGGTCCAGCGTCCAATAGTTTCCTTTACCGGGGTTGCCGGGCTCCCGGGGGATTTTGACGAAGCAGTCGTTGAGCGAAAGGTTGTGCCGTATCGAATTCTGCCACATCGGATACTTGTCCCGGTAGAAGGGAAAACGGTTCCGGATGAACTCGCAGATTCCCGACAGTGTCAAGCGCTTCTCGGGGCTCTGCAGGATCGCCATGGTGATTAGTGCGATGTAAGAGTAAGGCGGCTTCACCGGTGGAGCCTTGCCGTCACTCGCGGGCCTCGGCGTGTCCTCCTTGCTTTTCGTCTTGGACGAACAAGTCTTCGAAGACTTGCCAGAAGAAGGCTTTGACGTCGTCATTGACAGCGAGGACTCCTGATGCGTCCTGGCGGCCAGTTCGTAAGGTGTGGTCAACGGTGTCGCATTGGTGCCCACGCCGCTCACCGTGACGGTGCTTGGCGGCCGAAAAGGCCTGGCACCGGTGCTCGGTGCGCCGCTGCCGACCCCGGGCAGGAACCGCGGCTCGTTGCCGGCCACCGCGGCACGACAGCTCTGGAGGCTCAGCTCGACCGCGTCCCTCATCGAGCGGCAATCCTCGGCCAGTCCGACAGCGCGCGCGCTCTCGTCGCTGGCGGCGGGGCATGGGCGGAGCGCGCGGGCGGGACCTGCGTTCGCCGACGCCCACCGCAAGGGTGCCGGGGGGAGGAGTCCTTGCGGTGGGGCTTTCATAGCTCGCAATGTTTGGCCGTTATTGTTCGCAGCGCGCTCTCGCCCCCGCGCTTTTCGATAGCCCTCGTGGAGGGTTCTCGCACTTTGGCGTTGGAGATCGCCTCTTTCGCTGCTGTTTGACGTGACGCGGAGAGCAGTAAGTACCGGTTTCCCTCTCACTCTCTCTGTCGTTTGATACACTCAAAGTAAAGACCGCGGCGATCGGACCTCCTTTCCCTTAGTTGCGCACTCTGTTTGATAAATGTGTGTGCGTTTGTATATGTGGAAATGCTTCGGATCAGGAACTATGATGGCAGAAAGGGCCACATTACGATTACGTCCCCGCAACTTCTGCTACAGCAGGCCGAAATGCTCCTGTTCGGTTTTTCCGCCGCCGGGCTCTGTCCGCGCCGATTCCTGGAGGATACGGTTTGGTCCCGCTGCCGCAGCAGTCTCCTCTGAAGTAACTTTTGCAGATTGTGAAAAGCGAGGAAATGCAAGCGCAAACGATGTGCACTCGAGTTTCTTTTCGTTATTATCGCCTCCGTGTCGTTGGTTTCGACGCTTGCCATATGCGCAGCTTTTTGCGCCAGCGCCTTGAAATGGAGCAGGCGCCTTCCGTGCCTTCTCGTGGTCCTTGCGAGGGGGACGGGCAGCGGGAGCAGGCGGAGGAGGTTTCGACCAATCAGACGCCAGTGTTCGCTATTGCCGTCTGCATCAGCCGGATCGTGCGCGCCTCGCGATTTTTACGCGCCTGTGGGTTCGCGGTTGCCGTAATGCGCAACAATGGCATTTGCTCCTTGCCTGGCTGTTCACCAGTCCGCCAAGTCTCGACGTGTCCAGCGTGCCGTGAATGATTGAAGCGCTCTCGGGAACGAGCATTTGGGCGAAGCGTGGCACCTCTTCTGTTGTCTTATTTTTACACTGCTGCTAGCGAAGGCGGAGGCAACCGCGAGTTGAAGGATTCCGTTACAACGTTTGCTAGGAGGCGCGTTGTATGCTTGCGGAGTCCTTCCTCGCGTCGTGTGTACATACATTCGTTTTTCTTTCTTTTTGCTTGCTGTTTATTTTGTTTTTGACCCACACAGCGTTCTTTTCTCATCGCCGGCAGCTTGCCACGGCAAGGCAAGAGGTTTCTCTCTCCCTCTCTATTCGCGCTCCTTAGAATGTGCACAAAGGCGATATCGCGGGCGGCGTTGTTCGCGGATTCGTGTGAAAGGCGCCTGTTTGCAAACCGCGGTTCTCATGCCCGTACTCTCCTGATGCTCTTCCAGCGGTCCGCAACTGCGCAAGGGGCGTGGCGTCCCGCAAATGCTGCTTCCAGTGGGAAAGAACCTCGCAGGTCTCTTACCTTAAACTGCAGAATCAGCGGCGGAGACCCAAGGGAGCTCCTTTGTCCTCTATACTCAGCATCCTACAGGATCACAACATTTGCTTTATATGCAGAAACCTTTCCACTAGTTGTAATTCAATAGCTCGAGAGGGAATCGTTTGTCGCTTCTTTTAGCTGCTTCAAGCGCGTGATGTAAAATGGACGAGTACAAACACTAATCCCATCTCATGTCTAAACGCGCATAACAGCAAGGAATCTAGACAAGACGCCTCGCGTCTATCGCTCTGTGCCACGCGTTGAAATACGCGCATGCTCAGCGGGCACACCGTCGTCTGCAAAAAGTAGTCTTTGCACCTTTTTTCACAGAGAACTGCTTGCATGGAACAAACGTGGCTTGCATGCAGGCGGGTTCTGAACGCAGGGTGCAACTGCATGCTCGTGCAGTGCTAAGCGACCAACTGGAACACACTTTATCTTCGAGAAGTCGCTTCGGACCTGCTTAGTGACATAATGAAGGAGCGCGCAAAGGAAACAAAGCAGGACAGAAAAAAAGGGGTGGGACGGGACAAGCGCTACACTCAACTATATTTTCCACGACCTCGCCTTGAAGTATGTATACATGTTATCTGCGCACGCTGGTATTACGTATACAGATTCTCCCAACTATCACGCACAAAGATTTAAAAATATGCAAATGCCGGACAGAACCAAGTTATAATGTTGTTTACCGTCGCTTGGAGATACTCAGATTGTTTCTTATATTCCGGTTAGTTACATAATTATTCTTAATTATTATTCAACATTTCAAATATTGTAGTCAGAGGAGAAGTGTCAATAAGAAAATTGTAGAGCAACGTGAAAAACTCCCGATACAACTTTCTGTTGCTTAGTATACGAGCTACATAAGAGGTTTTTCTGACCGCGAAGGAAGTCCGCCAATACACGCAATATTGCCGCCCGACTGGCCGCTCGAAGCACTTATTCGCGGACATCAAGCTCCAGCGATGAGCAGTCTCGCTTGACGTTTGTGGAAAATTGGTTTTTCTGTCTGGAAGGAAGATTTTATAATATTTAAAAGTCACGGGGCCTTGAATATGCACCGTGCGGCCACGAGCGGAACAGCAGCTGGGAAAATGAGGCTGAATGTAGCAACTGCTTGTGCAATTGGGGAGAAAAGCAGTACGCAGGAAAGCGCTGGCAGCGACATTGCCTTGATTGCAGTACCTAGCATGCCAGGCACCGGCAACACGTGGTCGTGATGGTGGAAAAGGTAATCTAAGACAGCTTCTGGATCTTCGCGCCAATGACATTCCAGAACTGCAATCATGGCTTTCTCAAACCAAGTACAGGTGGCTCTCCCACGACATTTTAAGCGAAATGTTGGAAATTTCGGCTCATGATGTTCTCCGCTCACTCACAAGTAAGTCACTAACTTTGTGCGAATGCACGCAAAGTGCCTCTATCGGCTGGTCGCGCAGCAATTTTGCGTCTATTCGCGGGCTTCTTTCATATATAAGCTTGAAAAAACGATTTTATCATGGCACGTATTCACCAACAGAATGCTGGATCGAGAGGTTTTCACGTCATACTCTACAATTTTCTAATTGACACTTTTCATATAGTCATAATATTTGAGAAGTTTATTAATTAATTAAGACTAATTTTATAACTACCCGGAATGCTAAAAAAACATAATCTGAGTATGTCCAAGCGACGCCAAGCAACATTAACTTGGTGCTGTCAAGCTACGTGGCATTTGTATATTTTTTTAAATCTTGGTACATGATAGCTGGGACAGCCTGTATAGTGTAGGGTTAGCGTTATACTGCAGGGGGGAATGTGACCGCAGCACCGCTTTCAAGCACGCTTTCGAATTTTTCTTTTGCCTTCCTGTCGACGGACCAAAGTTATTCGGCGATACGTCCAGGACGTCGTTCGCTCCTACACGCCGAGCAGCTTCGTGCGATTTGTAAGCATAGTGGTTGGCGGGGAGCGGACTGTAAGAGCTGGCATGTACCATCCGAGGAGGCTATGATATACAAGTCACTTGCCGTGATCGCCGGACAGTACTACGCACGAGAACCAAACATTACTCACCGCGATTAGCGTGACTGACCCCGCTCACAATTGACGATATCAGAAGGCTAAGTGCTGGTATCTCTTGCGTTATATCGGTGTCCAGGAAAGTCGTGGTTAGGAAGATTGCTGCAATACAGTATATACAGGCTACACAACTAGTGCGACCATAGCGCATAAATGCAGTGGCTGAAACGGGACCATCGCGACGAATGACCGGGAAGGATAACTCCGGCTATGGAGTACGCCGCCTCTCTCCGAGCGCGCCTCTATGTATACATACTAATACTGCACATCAGAGAGAGGCTGGTTTCGCTTCGTACAGGCGTCAGAGTTGGACACCCTTCAGCTTTCTGGAATCCCGGCACTCGAAACTGTGCAAAGCGGTGCCGTCACCACGCGTGTCCCAATGTCTTGGTCTCCCATTCACCTCTAGGCCCGTCCCGTCCGCTTGTGCTCTTCATTAGGCTTTTGTTGCTTTGTAGTTTCAATTGTCCCTCTGCATGTTATCTTCGAGAGTGCCTCATACAGTTCACAGACGCTGCCAGCCGTATGTGCAAAGCCGCAACGCGGAGCTTAGCAATTTGTAAAAGCTTTGCGTTATTTTCTGGATACTTTTTGTTTGTATGTTTCCTGGTATATAGCCCGCCTTTCGGGAAATGCACCTTGTGTTGGTCGGCGCTTCCCGTCTCTCTATGCCGTCCTGCACACTACACGATGCATCACGGAGACGAGCGCGAATGACGCTGGATATAATCTGGTTGCGTGGTCCTTGCTCTGGCGGCGGCAGGGACGGAGGCGTCGACATCGCTTGCGGCAGTAATGCTCTCACACGCGTCGCCATGGCAAACGTATTTTGCTTTCGTTTCGAAGCTACAAGACGGCCACAGATGCACATTTTTTGGTATAGCTTAACTTTCTCCTCGCCCTAATTTGCAGCATCAAAGCGAAAGAAGCTGGCCGTTATTGGCGGCATCTAGCGCGCTATATATAGATGCCCGACTACGGGCTAGTCTCGCTGTGCGTCACCAGGAGGACGCTGCTTTCGAGTGGAACTGTTTTCGTAACGCAGCTCCCGTTCGGACTAGAGGTTTGACACTGGTGGTCGCTTGTGGTGAAAGATTTAGACCTCGGGATATATGCTATTGGCATCGCTTTCCGTTGAAAACGCTATTGTGGCCGATGTTCGGGTGACCGGCGGCGCGCGATACGCGCGCTTGCGAGGACCATTCCTCGCCTTTTGATTGCCTCGAGAGGGCGTGAAATGTCGAGTGCGTGTGACGGAAGAACTCGTCAGTCTGGAGGAGGTAAACAGGTGGTTTGTCCTTTTTTCGCTCGCTCACGTTTTTCTAAAGCGCATGTTTCTAACATTAAAAACTAAAACCCTGAAATTTTGCCTAAAGTGTGAAGAAACGGCAGCGATAGCAGTGCACATTAGCCTAAGTATAGGCTGCCGGCTTTACGGCCGCAATTCGGAGTACACGGCGCGTCGCTACGTATGGTTTCAAGAAACCTTTCGCACGCGAACCTCCGCGTTCCAGTTATTCAGCGTCTCAATATTCGAGAAAGCCGTAAACCCATGCAGAAAGGGTTGAGATCCCGGGAAATGTTGTGCCGGTGCATATATAAGCGCATATTATATGTAGCAATCGCACTAACCAATGACAATATGTGTGCGTGAGCGCATACATGTGTGCGTGTGTGTGTATGTGTTTTCTGCTAGGTTAACATCAGTTAACTTCAATGAGGCGCGCGGCTGGAGCGTATTCCAAGAAGCGGTCACACGCGCGAAAAACTCCGGTACAGAATTGCGTAAGTCACTGAAGTTACGTGTATGACAAATCGCAATGACTATCTGTCCACTAAAAATTACCTCCGTGACTTTTCTAATTCCATCTTCTCGATCATTTTCCTCAACAGACACAAATGTCAAATCGTTCTTTTTCCTGATATTTTATTATTTCCAGGGTTTCCGTATGGTTAAGTCATTCATAGCTTGAAGTTATCGAAATAGCCAAGCAGGAAATTAAGAAACAGAGGGAAAGGGGGGGGCGCTCTTCCGCTAACTGTTGGCACTCCGACAGCGCCTACGTTTGTCGAAAACGGCAGCTTAAAAAGAAATTTCGCTGACCGCCGATAGCCCATGAGGTGGTTACATGCGCGGTGACATACAGTGAGCCTTTTTTTTTGTCACGTTTTTTCTTTATTTAGAGCTCAGCTCAGCTCTCAGGTGCCCGTTTCCGCGTTTAGCTTGACCTATATTCCCATATACCCCCATTGGGCCTCATGTATATCTTGTAGAGCGCAACGCGTGTCACGTGTTTCAGACAGATGGACAGATTTCCCAGGGAAGCAACTCTCGAATGTTTACGCTTCAAAACAGTGCTGCTATTCGCCAGACGCGCCGCGATTTCTCAGTGGTGTTGGGCGGCTGAGCACGAGTCGTGGGATCGAATCCCAGCCTCGGCGGCCGCGTTTCTCTGGCGGCGACTACGCCCGTGCATTTAGACTTAGGTGCCCGTTCATGAACCCCCGGTGGCCGAAATTTGCGGAGTCCCCCACTATACGGCGTGCCTCATAATCAAAAAGTAGATTTTCACGTAAAACCCTACAATTTAATTTTGGTATTGGCCACGCTTCAGTGCACAAACTTATTAGTAACCGCAACGTCAAACAGCATTATCACAACTGCGCTGGCGACGGGAAGTTGCACACATGGTATAAAGAGACGCATGGTGGGAGTGCCAACACTTACTAGAACAGCGTCCTCCTTTCCACTTGGTTTCCGACGGCGGCCACCGCATATCGCCCACAGTAGGGTTCCCAGTGCTCACGACAGTACCCTATAATAGTGATGGCTACTCTTTCTCGCATAGAAGAAACAGTATATATAGTAAGAAGAGAAAACACAACTTTATTTCTTTTTCACCAAAATGACGGTTTGCCGCCCTGTTGCGCTCGTTTATAAACTGGCTTTATTTGATAGGTTTTGGCAGATATAAAGGAGCCGAAAGTTTGTCCTCCTCCGCCTCCATTACGTATTTGTTGACTTTGCGATACATCTCTATTTCAGCGCAGTATTCAAGGCACAGCAATTCACCAGGAGTGTCGCTTGTCGTACGCAGTGGACTGTAAAAATTGGATAATAATCACTATCTTATTGGACCGCGTAAGATTTGTGCACATCTGTCGCGTAATATTTATATAACGTGAAATTTAAAAAAAAAAGAAAACTCTTAATCCTTCAGCTGCAGGAGGGAAGCTCACAAGTGCTTTAATGTGCGCCTCGGTCGTCACGAGTGAAAGGGAGCCAGTCGTCTCTACCCCGCAAGCACGGAATAGGCCTGCGACGATGTATTACTGCCTTTAATTCGCGCAACGCGCATGTCGTTATCATAGGCAAGCTGGACGCAGTATGGCAGGGCCTAAAGGTTCCAGAGGCCGGTTTCGGTTGCTGATGCCGCTCTCTCCGGTCATTTGATCCAGAAGAAGCTCGCGCTCGGCTGAGTGAAAAGGAATGTAATTTGTTGTGGTGCATATATAAGGGACTGGGGCCGAAGTACTTCTGGTTCGGACAGCACATAACGATTAGGCGAGGGGCGCAAATTGAGACATACACTGTAAACGGAAATGAGCCGAAAAAGGCATTTTAAGGGATGTGACCTCCCTTGAGACTACGTGCCTGAAAACCGTGCTCCCTTAGAGTGGTGTAGAAATGCTCAGCGTCCTCCATTTCTCTCCCTCGCAAAATGCGGATGAAAGAAGGAGACAGAACCTCAATTCTACATCCTTTTTAAGAGGGAGTTTAGAAGATACAGGCCTCCCTTTAGCGTAAACGGAGTTCTGTTTCTTATTTTATGCGTTATTTTCTTTTCTTTTACACATCTGTGAGAAGGAAACGAGAAAGGAGAGATATATTGTCCAAGTGGTTCTTCTTCTTTTTTTTTTTCTTTCTGCAAATTTATACATTTCCGGAGTGCAAGCCAACTTATTTAGGGCGATATAATAGACGCTTTGTTCGTCTCGTCGACCACAATGTCCTGTCGCGCTGCCAGAACCCCCGGTCGGCATCTGACGAGCTGTCTTCGGAAGCGAGACCATGCAAAACTTCGACGGCTTAGGCCGCAGAATGTCCTCGCTTCTGTTCGTCTTCCCATCAACTAAAAGTGAAACTGAAGGCAAAGCTCGCAAAGCGCCACTGTCGTCGGCGCCGGTGCCGTTTTGCTCATCGTAGTTCTGCGTGTGTGTCTATATGCGTGCTTACGAGGTAATTTTGGCGGCCGTCGGAGAGTGTTTCGTGTAGTGTGGAACCTCACAAGAAAGCTACCTGCCCCACTGCGCAGCACGGCGGTGATCGGCCACCGCGTAGTCATCGCTTTGACGTGATCTGTGTACTACAATACACTTTCGTGGTTCGCGCGGCCGTGCTCGGGTATTCCCTCCTGCGCCACGATATGACAGCGGCTAGTGAAACCTCACCCACAGTCCTCACAAAATCGGACTGCGTACGGTGTCGACTGCTTTTGGAAACGGCGCGTTTCGGATTACCGCTTGCCCAGTTGCCTCATGTTTGACGCGGCCTTTTCAAGCTGCGGTGGTGAGTACGGCGCGGAAGCATTGCGCTATGCGCATAATGCTCACACCTTTTATGTCGCGGTGTTGAGACTTACCGGTCCTCTCAATAAAACTCAAGAAGCCAGTGCCGCACAAAAAAGAGACGTTTCAACTTTTTTCTTTCTCTTTTTCAATTTAATTGTCGTGTTTTACGTGTCAGAACCATGATCTGTTCCTGTGACCTCGTGCTTAATACTAAGCACAACTCCAAGGACGCTTATAACAACCACGGCGGGTCAAAGAGTATTGGAGTTTCGTCATCAGGTGTGTTTGATAACCACTTCGCCTTAAGTGTCGATATAGGTTGTGACAGCCCACTTGAAAAACACAACAGGAAATTTTAGTCTGTCGTTCTGTTGTCCGTAGTGTGACGTCCTGTAGTTCTTGATCAATATTGAATTAAAAATTGACAGAGACCTCTTTAAGGCTATGTAAATTTGTTTGTAGAAAAAAGAAAAAAAAAAGGAAAAAAAAATCTGCCTGCAGGGGGGATTCGAACTCCGGACTGAGGCATCCCGAGCCCAACATCTTACCACTACGCCACGCCGAATATGCGCCATGATGCATATTTAAGCTATACAAAGGCTTTACGTTTATGTTTATATTTGCATTTTAAGAGTCAACAGGTGCTTTCATTCCACCGCGTCAACTGCCGCATCTCTAGAAAAGTAAAAGTGTTCTTACCATCGACAGGTACATTGTGTAGTGCTAGAACATCGATTTTGCTGTAGGATATCCATATTAAATAAGAAATACAGAAATAGACAACGGTGACCGGGGACACTGTTAGGTTGTTACTGCTAATTTCGACAGTTGTCTCTCGCTCTGCACTTTTGAGCGCGCATATAATTCTGTGTTCAATGCAAGATAGCTACATAAACATTCGTGGATGATTGTTCATTCTGACAGCATACTGGCATCTCTCGGCAGCGCTGTACCAGAATAATGAGACCCGAGCGGGACAGCTTTTCACGCAACTTTGTGGAACAACCCAAAACTTCTTTTTCGCTTTGTAAAAGCTTATGCAATATTTCTGGGAAGTTAACTGTGTCAGTGTAACGGCACATGTAAGTCCACAGGCCTGTGTGCCACATCTTACCAAATAACACAAAACGGATACGCAGCCATTCCCGCAGATGATATGATTTTCATCAGCGGCCGATGTTGAGGAGGCCGGTAGGGCATTTATGGTGCTTCGTCGTCACGGCACAATTATAACAATTGGCCACTTCGACTTTAATACCGGTGTCTGTGCTATCAGCATTGCCGGCTTCAGAGAAGCACGATTGAATACCGCGCAAGAGAAAAGTACAGGGTACACCACCGATGCGAAATTGACATACAATTTTAAAGCGTCGCGACTGAAAGCGCTTCTGTCGCGGCGTCAGAAATTATGTCGCTGCGACAGAAAGTGGCACATTTCTAACGCCACGACCGAAAATGTGTAGTCCCGACAGAGAGTTCCTGTTGCGACGTCAGAATCGCTGTTGCGATAGAAAGTTGCTGTTGCGACTTCAGAACTCTTGGTCTTCACGACAGGATGATTCTGTTGGGACATCAGAATTTCTGTCATAATGTCAGAAATGTCTGTCGCAACTACAGAAACATCAGGAACTTCTGTCGTACAACAGAAATTTCCGTAGTTGCGACAGGAACTCCTGTTGTCTTTTTCAACTGGGAGCGATTTGCGTCACAGCAACATTATTTTTAAGGCGGCAAATTACTGTTATGCAGCATGAACAATGCGAACAGCCAGCCTGTTTCTGTGTTAAATGGAGGCACGCAGTGTGTGCACACAATTATGTTCATTTTGTCAGTTTTGTGAAATAAGCTTCAAACTGCATGCATTTTCACTGGGAAATCTGTACCAGCACTTCCTTGTATCAAGTTGTCTATGCACAAAGGTTTGTGCATTAGAAATCACAGTTTCAGGCAGTTACAGCCTACAATTTCTTTTTTTTTTTTTTTTTGTATACAGACACTAACTGTGTTTTCATAGTCATGTATTGCACGTTTGACCAGTGCTGAAAAGGACAAATGGAATAAATTCAAATAGGCCTGCGAATTTGTTTGCTTGGTCAGGCTTTGATGTATTTTAGTAACGTGTTCATGTGCAGATGTCGTGTGAATGCATACTTGGACTTTAGTTACGTTTCACTGCATCAAAAGAAACCACCCAGCCAATCTCAATTTCCTTCCTTGTTTCTTGCCCTTGGTGTCCACATACCTGAATGTATTCTGAGTTTTTGTACCAAGACAACAGCAGGGCATCACACATGCTAGAAACATTAAGACAAAGAACAAGGAATGTGGCACAAATGATCCACAGAGTCACAAAACAAAAAAGAGGCTTCAAAGAAGCGGAGGCAGTCAGACTTGTGCGAGCATTAATTATTAGCAGGGTGACCTATAGCCTCCCCTTTCAAAAACTAAATAAGGCTGAAATGTCTAAAGTGATCGAGCTCCATCATCAGGGCAGCTAGGGCTCCCAAAAACACATGTGCCAAAAAGCTGGAGGCTCTTGGTATTCACAACACATATGAAGAACATGACACGGCATGTGGTCATGCCTCAGAGAGAACATCTGAATTCTACAAAACAAGGAAAGGCTCTGTTACAAAAGGCAGGATATCCCCTGATAGCGCAGTATGGCTGAGAAAAAACAGTTTTGCTACCCAGACAAACAAGAGAGGAAATTCTAGTTTCACGAATCCCAAAGAATATGAGCACGGAACACCACCAAAGCAGAAGAAAAGCGCAATCAAAGGCTTTACAAAAGAAATGTGAAAGAAATCCAGACGTATACTACACAGATGCATGTAGAGTGGCAACAGACAAATTCAAAATAGTGGCCTTCAATTGGTCCACAGGGATAACAACTTCCATTCGGAACCCTTTAACCTGCACCGTGGAGGCAGCAGCCATAGCGCTGGCCTTTCAAGATGCAGAAGCAAAAGAAACAATCTGCATTGGCCATGATGGACTCTAAGGCAGCATGCTGTTCGTGCATGACGGGTACCGTCCCATACAAAATTCACAGAATTGCACCAGGTGGTAATTTGGTGCCCGGCGCACTCTGGACTCGAGGAAAATGAGAGGGTGGACCGAACTGCTCGAGCAATAAGCATCCGAGCACTAGTCAGTCCTTTCAAGGAACTCCCATTGACCCACACGACACTTCGAAAACCAGGAAAAGGAGAGACAAAAATACAGCCGCCCGCACTCCAACCTTATGAAAGAACAGGCCAGGGATTCGCGCTGTGTACAGACTAACACATATTTACACCTACAAATACTCACTAAGGTACACCCTGCATTCTATGAAAGTATGTGTTCTTGGTGCGAGGAGCTGCCAACTCTTGCCCACGTAACATGAACGTATAAACTACAGCCTCCAAATTCCAATTCGCCCCTTATGGCGTAAGTGCCAAGTAACAGGCACTGGGATGTTTGGCTTGCTAGTGAAGAAGTAGAGAGCCAGAGAGCTCTTCTCGATCAAGCCCAGCAAACCACAGAGATCAGTGGAGCCCTGTACTGAGGGACGCACCGACCGCCCAAACCACTAAGAGAAATAAACTTTATACTACTATTACTTGCCCTTAGTGCTATCAGCCATCAAGTTTACCTACAACTACAAATGAGCCACATGTCACTTGATTCACTCAGATTCCATTTCACTCTTTGTAGGAGGGCATGCATGACTGATTGCGTATGTGCAGCATTTTGTTGCCACAGAGGGGTGTGTAATATGAAAACCAACATAAACATTAATACACTCTGTAGTAACTTGTTCTGAATTGAACTTTTAAAAATAAAGAGCAATTTCAATAAATGACAACATGTGTTTGTTTTTTTAGCTGGGTGAGTAGTGTGCTACCGTCTGGGATTTTTTTTATTCCACGTGGTAGAGGTGTGTGGCTGTCACTCTACTGCTTTCAAGCTTCTGCATCAAGTGTGCTTGTGGCACCTGGGACTAATTCTCAAAGCAAATATGCTTCAGGTAATTGTGAATTCTCGTCAAACATGACATGCATATTGCTGTATTTGTCTTGGAAAATTTATTCAGAAAAGCAGCTTTTATAGCTTCAGTAAATTATTCATTGTGGCCAATTCAGGTGACCCTTTCCGAGATTGACCATTAATTTTACAGCAGTGGCTTTCTATCATTCAAGTATTCAGTGTGTATGCTGCTTCTTTTCAGATATGTTAACATCATACAAGTCTGCATTCCTAAGAACATAAACAGCCAGAGGCCACATTGCAAAGACAGGGATCTGAGTATCAAGAAAAGAAATCAGTAATAAAGGTAGCAAGAAGTACTCACAAGCAAATGTTTGTTGTCAGAGGGATGCAAGAATAATACAGCCCATCCAGGGGGTGCGCGAAAGCCAGATAATGGCCACAAAAAACAAAGCCTACTCATATGTCACAGCCATTTTAATCAATATTGACATTTAACTCCAGGGTATGCATATTGAAGCCTTGCTAATTATGTAAATTTACTAGCACTACCGTCCAGTACTGCTGTGCTCCTGAATGGTGGCTCACATTTGCAGGCAGCAATAGGTGCAGCGACATCCATCATTCGTGCATCACTCATTTTGGACAATACACACCTTGCTGCAAGGAAAAGTAGCCACAATATAGCTTTCTAACAATTATTGGCAATTAGTTTGAGAAAGGCGTTTCCAACAACACCAGGCTAGACCGGCATTTCTTTGCAGCATGCTCTACACCGGGAACGTAACTCCTTGCCCCCGAACCCAACATGTCTGTTTACCTGGCATAGGACAATGTGCAGACAATGCTCACCCCCCCCCCCCCCCCCACACACATGCACCAATATATTCCTGGCTACCGGCACTGGTCCTTGTTACAAGAAATAGAAGTACGGATCCTTGGTCTCGATGTTCGCCAATCCGGAACAAGATGAAATTGGCTAGGCAAAATAAAGAAGACACCAATGTCAACCTTCCACCTGATATGAAGGATTGCATCTAAATGTGGAGAAGATTGTACCAAAATAGCTAGTAATGCTGTTTGGTCTGTACTCCAGCCACATATTATTCATCAGGCTCAGTTTTACTGGCCCTCACTGAAGCAGAGGGACCAGATTGAGATCATTATTCAAAACGTGATGAGGGCAATAGCTGCTCTCCCTCTGTTCGCTCAAGAACATGCCCAGGTGAACACCACGGCAGCATTGCTAATTCAATGTGAATGAGCATTTGAATTAAAGAGGTTGCATGTTGCAGTCACTTCTGATTGCTTGGGTGCAAGAACAGACTTAAGGCCATGGCACGGCTGTACACTGATGTTCCTTTGGACCAATGTATTTTGTACAGACGCTGCTATTACAAGAGATGGAAGCATAGTATCAGTCAGCCTTAAGTACTTCCCTCTTTATAAAAATAAGGAATCTACAATGGATGTCTGCAACTCTACTTGAGCTTCATACCATACATGACAAGAGTATGCAGAACGGAGCTGGTACACGGTAAAGTCACACATGACACCAATGAGGCAGCCTCATTTTTATCAAACTTCACCCAAATACAGACACACCAATTCCTTGAGTGCCATTTAGCAGCTGAAGCAAGACAGTAAAGCCACATAGCTTTGTCAGAAGATACACAAGCTTCACAACTACTCACTTTTAATGCTTGCTTACACTAGGTACAGGGACACATCTCTGGCCTTTTCAATGCCATGGCAGATAACAAAGAACACAACAACATCAAGAACATGTATCTACCCGCACCTCTTGTGCCAGGCTCACTTACCGTCTTTCTACCCTGAAAAGTTTGCTCTGATGCGACACATGCTTTTACGTCAAGTTTGACAGCCATTGCTGCATCAATTTTGCAAGCACTGTCAAGGACGCAGTATTCTTAACTGCAATTTATTATCAGGAAATACGTAATTTTAATAATGTGAGCACAGGCATCTTGACTCACTTATTATGAATGGAAAGAAATGTCACTGCTGCCTGAATGAAAAGAGTAATCTTCTGCAGTTGTAGAGAGTCAGTGTAGCTTCATGCAATACTGTTTCACAGCAAGTTTGTACAAAGTATCATTACAGGCAGGGAATTATAGGCCTAATTGTGCTTTTCACTTGCTCTGAATGTGACCTTAAACAAAGCATTGTGTGTAAAAAGGGCAAATGTTCTTTGATATGAAGCATCTATCAGGGAGTAGCATTTTGCCTTTTGAGACTTTTTAGCATCCATGGGGGAGAGATTAAATTGCCAGTGTATCTCTATAAGGCATGCCTCTAAAGATGCACATGGCGTTTAGGAAGGTAAATTTTTTTGAACCAGGGAGGGACGTACGGAAATAACTTTAATGAGAAAAGGATCTGCAAGGTTTCCAGCCCAGGCTCAGGCCACCCGGGCATTATGTGCGGTGAGGCATAGCCTTTCCACTGCTGCCCGGGCCCACTGGATAGCCCATAGTTGGTCGTGTAGTTCCGAGCTAGTCAGAGCGCTTAGCTATCGCTCCTCGAGAAGGTCCTGTTCTATCATGTCCTCTAGATATATCGATCTGATCTGTGTGCACTTCCATGAGATCTGTGCATTGTATGCGGGTTCGTGCTTGCAGAGCTTGCAGCTCGCGTCTGGGTATTGTGTTGAATTTACTCTGTCTAAATGTACTGGGTTTCGGAATATTCTGGTTTGCAACCTCCTCCAATCTGTTTCTTGAAACCTGTCGAGTTGTTTGCGGGGTTGTGGGTATGTTTCTCCTCGTTTCGTATAGTGTGTCAGTATGTCGTGGTACGTGACCAGTCTGTGCCTGTTGTTTCGTATCGCTACTTCGTTGTCGTTGCCTCCCCGCTGTCCTTCCCCTTTCCCCGGGGGTTGCGGGGTGTTGTGCCGTCACTGTCCGAGACGCGGTGGATTAGTTCTCGCGCGGCTCGGTCGGCCTTCTCATTGAGGTTGGGAGGGCCATTCGTGGTTACTTCTCCCATATGTACTGGGATCCATTTGAGGTATTTGGGTCATGTCAGAGAAACACAAATGTATTGTTCCAAAATGGTACAGTGTTACTCCGCTGCTAGAAAGGTGATTTAGAAGAGCTCTCTAACTCCATTGACTAAATTTTCAGAGGTGATTGCAATGGGTGATTCCCCTGTTACTCTGGTATTGCTAGTCTGGTGCTTACTGTCAGTGATATACACAGCATGCCAGTCTTGGAGCTCAACTTTCAAGAGCCAATTAAGAGGCATGTCATGGGTGATTTAATAAGCTTATTAGGCTTCTTTTTAAACAAACAATTAATTTATTCTTTATTTTTGCTGTCATTTTGATGGCCTGTCTATGCTTTTTGTTTTCAAAGGCCATATTATTTTCATAATTATGGCCTTCAATGTTTAATTGTAATATCCCTTATAATCCACAGTGATTACTCGTAAAAGAGAAATCAATATAGAACAAACAGTAGATGTGGGTAAATGTATGTGCATTGACTTGAACAGTCACCTGCAAAAGTTTAAAGTCAGGTTGCTCAATGGATTGAATAATCTCAGTTGGAAAGCAGCACTAAGTGTGTTCATATGCCCCTCACTCATCCAGTATACGTAAATGTAACCAAATGTAGTATATGTAACCAACACACTCTCAGACTTTAGCGCAATAAGTTAATATGTTGTGTTATGCTGTTGAGTTGAGACTGTGAATGGAACGATTATTAAAATGAGCAAGCTAGAGACAACTATTGCAGTGTTTATAATTTGTGGTAATTGCAGCATGATATTGCAAAAGAACATAAATAATGCTCCTCTCAATGTTTCTATCTATGCCTTTCGTTCATCTCTTAGTCTCTCTGAAATTAAGCAGCAGAGCATGGCACAAGCACTGCTGCTTACGTTTATAATGGAGTCATCAGTGGGTTTCAGACAGAGGCAACTCCTGTCCCTTATGCACATATGTTTTGGTATTTTCAAGACTGTTCCTGTCATACCAAAGCCAAGGCTCACTGGCCCCTCATGGTATTGAAGCTTGCTCACCAATTACTCAGAGTGGATGATACATTTTCTGGATTTTGTCAGGTGCCATCTGTCTTGCCCTAATCATGGTATGAAAGGTAGGTCCTGCCGGTCCAATGCAGCTATCTTAATAAAAAAATATTATAATTTGCATGTTTCTTCTCTTGGCCACCGAAGTGCATCATCCAAACCAAACACAAACACTTTCTTTCCTAGGCGCACTCTTGAAAACAAAGGCTTGCAGCCACATGCAGAAGAAAGTGCAAAACAAATTATGCAAATTAATGCTCTGCAGTGTGCAGATTATGCAATGTGTACAGTAACTAAGGCTGCACCTCTAATGCATTAACTGTATTCAAGATTATGAAAGCTTTTTGCTAATTAAGCCATGTTCTAAAATTGGATTGCATACCCTAGCTGCATATGTGACTAAAAATGTGGTAGCTCAGTTGAAAAAGCTACAAGTGGCATTCCTGTGGGGTATGTTTGTTCACTTGAAAAGCAGATTTTACTCAGTTGGTCATATGACAAGAAATTTTGTTGTTGTGTTCTTAATACTTCATTCCTACATTGCATATTACACTACACCCTAAAGGTCCACACAGCCCACATATCATCATCATCATCATCATCATCAGCCTGATTACGCCCACTGCAGGGCAAAGGCCTCTCCCATACTTCTCCAACTACCCCGGTCATGTACTAATTGTGGCCATGTTGACCCTCCAAACTTCCTAATCTCATCTGCCCACCTAACTTTCTGTCGCCCCATGCTACGCTTTCCTTCCCTCGGAATCCAGTCCGTAACCCTTAATGACCATCGGTTATCTTCCCTCCTCATTACATGTCCTGCCCATGCCCATTTCTTTTTCTTGATTTCAACTAAGATGTCATTAACGCGCGTTTGTTCCCTCACCCAATCTGCTCTTTTCTTATCCCTTAACGTTACACCTATCATTTTTCTTTCCATAGCTCGTTGCGTCGTCCTCAATTTAAGTAGAACCCTTTTCGTAAGCCTCCAGGTTTCTGCCCCGTACGTGAGCACTAGTAAGACACAGCTGTTATACACTTTTCTCTTGAGGGATAATGGCAACCTGCTGTTCATGATCTGCGAATGCCTGCCAAACGCACCCCAGCCCATTCTTATTCTTCTGATTATTTCACTCTCATGATCTGGATCAGTAGTCACTACCTGTCCTAAGTAGATGTATTCTCTTACCACTTCCAGTGCCTCGCTACCTATCGTAAACTGCTGTTCCCTTCCGAGACTGTTAAACATTACTTTAGTTTTCTGCAGATTCATTTTTAGTCCCACCCTTCTGCTCTGCCTCTCCAGATCAGTGAGCATGCATTGCAGTTGGTCCCCTGAGTTACTAAGCAAGGCAATATCATCAGCGAAGCGCAAGTTACTAAGGTATTCTCCATTTACTCTTATCCCCAATTCTTCCCAATCCAGGTCTCTGAATACCTCCTGTAAACACGCTGCGAATAGCATTGGAGAGATCGTATCTCCCTGCCTGACGCCTTTCTTTATTGGGATTTTGTTGCTTTCTTTATGGAGGAGTACAGACTGGCTGTGGAGCCGCTATAGATATCTTTCAGTATTTTTACATACGGCTCGTCTACACCCTGATTCCGCAATGCCTCCATGACTGCTGAGGTTTCGACTGAATCAAATGCTTTCTCATAATCAATGAAAGCTACATATAATGGTTGGTTATATTCCGCACATTTCTCTATCACCTGATTGATAGTGTGAATATGATCTATTGTTGAGTAGCCTTTACGGAATCCTGCCTGGTCCTTTGGTTGACGGAAGTCTAAGGTGTTCCGGATTCTATTTGCAATTACCTTAGTAAATACTTTGTAGGCAACGGACAGTAAGCTGATCGGTCTATAATTTTTCAAGTCTTTGGCGTCGCCTTTCTTATGGATTAGGATTATGTTAGCGTTCTTCCAAGATTCCGGTACGCTCGAGGTCTTGAGGCATTGCGTATAGAGGCTGGCCAGTTTTTCTAGAACAATCTGCCCACCATCCTTCAGCAAATCTGCTGTTACCTGATCCTCCCCAGCTGCCTTCCCCCTTTGTATAGCTCCCAAGGCGTTCTTTACTTCTTCCGGCGTTACTTCTGGGATATCGAATTCCTCTAGATTATTCTCTCTTCCATTGTCATCGTGGGTGCCACTCGTACTGTATAAATCTATGTATATCATCATTAAATTAATAAAATGTGAATACCATGTGCACATTTGTAATGTTCCTCTTCAGGCGAATATGTACGGTACTGTACCTATATGCCGCCCTCATCATTCGTCTACACGCTAATAGGAAGTTCGTTTACATAGTTGCGTGCGAGAAAAATACTAAACAGCACTTCATCGGCATGTCGTCGGTGAGCATATCTCATGAGAGCCTCTCAACTGTACGTGCCAATTCGACCGAGTCATACATACATACATACGGTGCGATTCGGCAAACATGAACCTATCTCCAGGGCCAGTATGTCAATGGATTCCTTTCTCGGGGTTATCGTTATTATTATTACCTACCGTCCATATAAACGACCTATCGTTGATAGTGTACGCGCAGCACGGCAAGGAAAGGCCCTAGCGAGTACGGCACCTCGATCCGGCCTGCCTGCTCTATCATTACATAGCATAACCGTCGGAATAAAGTGATCGCAATCGCACCTATTGTGTAACACAATAAGAAAAAAAGGCTAATGCCAACAGAGCTGTGATACGGAAGCGATCGACGTTTCACGTACCGTCAACACGCTAACTTAATTGTTGACAAAACACGATTTTACTACTAGCGCTGGCCAGACAGAAAGCGTTGTCGGCCGCATATGCCAAACTCGGTCCAAGGATGCTCGGGGGGGCCAAGCAATTGCTGACTCGGGCCCGGGCCGGGCTTGGACCTAGGAGCGTCTGGCCGGGGAACATTCATTGGCAACAGACGGGAAGTCAGCGAGTCGTGGAAAGTTCTTGCGCGAGCGAAACGCAAGCGAAATTAAAATATGTTACAATGTCCACCGTCTACAATCGGGCAGCGCGAAGCATTGGGCCGCGCAACAGCTACGCAGTTAATCTGAACCCTCGGGCTAATCACAGGTCACATACCGAACCCCGCGTCGTAAGAATGGGCTATTTTCCAATGCCCTTCACCTGCGGCGTGCCCTCACGCAGCGAGCGTACTACCATCCAAAAGTCAATCTATTATTGCCCGGCCGGCACCGCGTACGGCGGACGTGAGGTGGCACACAACGACGGGAGCTTTGCCCAAGCCGGATTAGCAAACGTTAAGAAACTGCCGTATTGTAATAAGTCGTGGTTATCAGCGCGTCAAATGACAAGGAAGAGCTCAATCATAAACTACGCTTATCCATGCCGGCCTGGTCGCTGTGGACGCGGATATAACACATAGCGTTACAGAAAAGTGTTCACAAACCATTAACAGCCCTGCTCGTGTATTTAATAACGTTTTCTACTCATCGTACCTTTGCGCTAGCTGTTACCAAAACTAAGATAAATCCTAACCAATTCGCCCACCTTGCTGTCTTGCTGACATAATATGACTGGTGAAAGTTATTCTAGTGCATGCACATATATCGTATTCACATGTGCATATATTGATTGTTTACTTCAGCATAAAAAAAGAAGGATGCTCCATCTGTATAATCTCACAAAATTACATTTTCCTTCCTTTCTTTCCTTTTTTTTACTGTTGCAGTGGGTTGAGTACAATATGTACAAATAAAATATGTCACTTTCACACTACTCCATCACTTAGGAACAGCAAATCAGCAATCAGGATGACAGATATATTTATTTTCTTATTAATTTTTTAAAATTTGTAGTCAGTATGAGACAGCTCACACTAAGCTTGCTTGGTTTTTAACAAGCTCTTGGTCAACAACGACACATACGTTTGGGACTCGGAAATAAATTGTGCAGTGCGTCTGTCTCAGCATGCTTTAAGAATGATAAGCCAAACCTTCATCTTATGCAAGTGTGGAAACTGACAGTTTATGCAACCACACACCCATAACACGTCTACAAACCTGTCATTCTTATGCACTAGAGGTTGAAGTTTGATGTCAAAATATATGTCACTTTCATCACTCATTGATTCATGCGTGACATCTCTTCTTGTACTAATCAAGACGTGGCTAAACGATACCATCTACTATAAAATTTTTCTTTTCACATCTTCATGCAACACTTTTTGTTGTGAATGATGCAACTGCATAGAAGGTGGCATGCTCATAGCTTTAAAAAAATAAATTCTTGCAGTTCCAAATGGCATTCGTTCATTCCTAGAGCACATTTTCATTTCACTTCAATGCTCAAGCAGAATGTTCTCATAAGTGCATACTACTGCCCTCCGGATGTAAATTGTGCATTTTCAAGCGAGTTTCAAAACATTCTAAATGAAGTGCATGTGCTATTTTGGCATTCTACTGTGATCATTTATGGCAATTTTAATTTCTCCATTATTAACTGGACAACAGAATCTGTCACAGCTGCTCACGCTCAATGGCATATTTTCCTTCATTCCTGTCTACACTTCATGTTACCTCAACTCATTACTCTCCCAACCTGTTCATCATGTACAGTGGCCAATATTCTAGATCTCATCAGAGGTAGAAAAAAATTAACATTCAAATATGCAAAGCCATCAAAACTGCCCTGGGCCTAACATCTACGGCTTTGACTACGAGACTTCTCAAGACGGGCATACACAACACCTGGCAAGAATTAGCCGAAGCTCGTAAAGCCAGTCAGTTAGAATGACTTAAGCTCATGCCCACCGGGAGATCAGTGCTGCAACGGCTGAGCTACAGTGAAACCTTTATAGGCCACCACGGACTGAAAAGAAAGAATTCCTCCAAACATCTGCAAATCCCTGTGCATAGCACCAATTGTACCACAAGGAAAGAAGACAAGCCCAAGTGGATGCCCTACGGCAAAGACACAGGCAAGGTCCGGATGCCAGATACACCGACACAGTCAAATACCCGCAAAGAAATGCTTACGCCCTGAACGTCACAGATTCTAAGGGCAGAGAGCTAGCGTCTGCCACAGTCCGTGCGCAAAACTCTGAGACTGCAGAAGAGACGGCGATCGCCCTAGCAACTACCACGTGCAGACGCAGCTGTAGTTCTTTCCGATTCTGAAGCAGCTGTCAGGAACTATGCTAAGGGTCTAGTGTCGACAGAAGCACTAAAGATATTGAAGCACGACAGCGCTTCGATCCGCTACACCTGCGTGACCTGAGTTCCTGGGCATGACGGGCTGGAGGGGAACGAATCAGCACACGCCGTGGCCCGAGGCCACACCTGCCGGGCCAACCCTTCCTACTCTCAAGATGCCGGTCTGCATCAGCAGGGGCAGAGACCGTACCCATCACCTACTCAGCGATCCTTCAATATCACAGGCTGGAATGCAGGCTGCACCCACCACCTCACCTAAAGCTCACCGAAGAAGAAAGTACCACACTCAGAAGACTACAGAGTAACACTTACACCGACGGAATACTCATGCACAGACTATACCAAATGCTACAAGGAAATACTCATGCACAGACTATGCCCAATGCTACAAGGATACCGCTGCCCAATGTGCGGCTTACCATACACCTTGGCGCACCTGATCCTCGAGTGTCCATGGCATCTAGATACAGACGCATCGCCTTCACCGAAAGAATATAACGCCAGACAAGAAAGCGAAGACCTCATTGAAACGTGAGAGGCCAAGCTCGTCTCCGAGGGCCTGGAGCAACAATGACACCTCGTCGCCAGGGCCAAGGAGGCAGCGAAGGCCAGAGGATTCCTGGAATGAGGAGACCTGCCACCTAGAGTAGAACTGGGGCTTAACCCGGGATACTGTTTCAAAAATAAATATTTATTCCTCCTCCTCCTCATCTCGACCAGCGATCCTCTAATCTGTTCCGGCATTACTCACCTGGACGGGCTGTCTGATCATGCAGTTATAGTACGTCTGCTTAACTTCTCTTTAACAAAAAAGAAAACACTACTAAACACATTAGGTGCTACAATAGGGCCAACATTACTCGGCATAATCGTTAATTAGCCACCTTTGCAGACACAGTCGAGCTATTGAAGAGAACTGGTTATGTTTAGAGCCACCTTTGCAAATCTTATCAAAATGTTCGTCCTTTTTCTCAGCATTAGATGCAACAAAACATTCAATAAATGCCTGCAGCACCTCATAAATAAAATGAAGCGCTCTATAGAATGGCAAATAAAAAAAAAGCCAAGACATGGCAAAGATACATATTATGTGACAAAGAATGCCAGATGCTACTAAAATCCACACGTCAACAGGTTTACAGCTATGATTTATTATGAATAACAGTGATTATGGCACGTAATAAACCCCTATTCACAGCCTGACATAATCCTAATTCTGGTGGTGATGTAGTTCCTGAGTTATAGTGTGTGCAGTTACTAAATGACATGTTTTGTTGAGTGTCCAAATGTGAAGACATCACTGCATGCCCTGACTTCCCCATGCAATCTGACATGTCTGAAATTGTTATTAGTGGGTCGGGCATTTTTACCTTACTAAACAGATTAAAAACTTCATCTACAACAGGTCACAGCAAATTTAATAACAAGCTGCTCAAGAATGTGTCCCAGCTAGTGTCGCAACATACCCCCTGGGTTCATTCTTAAGACTGGTGAGTGGCTAAAGTCATCCCATTCTACAAATCCAGCGAGTGTTTATCACCCTTTAACTACCAATGAATATTATTAACCAGTACAATTCGCAAATTTATGGAACACATTATTAATTCACAAGTCATCGACTATTTCGAAGATCCCAGTTTAACATTCAACTACCAGCACAGGTTTTCATTTACATTACGACTTAGCATGAAACCACCACATTTACTCCATCTTTGCAGCAGTTCACCACTCTCTTGGCATCATCAAATTAAACCTAAAGCATGCTTTTGTCAACATACATAAACTTGCTTACACTACACTAATCCACACAAAGCTCGAATACGCATCGCTAATATAGCACTCTGGCAGGTAAACATTGTTGACGAGATTGCATTTGTTCAAAACTGGGCTGCTCACCTTCATATTTTCCGACTATTCATCTTACACTTCCGTGTCATCATTAAAAGCACGTACTGATTTACAAGCACTATCCCTTCGCCACAAATCAGTGCGTCTTTGCCTGCTTGACAAACTTTATAATCGTACTTCTCTTCACAATGATTTCTTTCAGTCACCACCTGTCGTATTTTCATGCCGGGATCACCACCTCATATTCAAGCATACACCATCTCGCACGTTACAATATGCATGCTCCTTTATACCCTGCACCATCACTGAAGGGAACTGCTTTCCCTCTGATATTGCCACAGAATCTGACATTAAAATTTTACGACGTGCTACGCACTGTTAATTAGTTGCCTTTTTTATTACATTCTTGTTTAGTTGTTTTTGTGAGTTACTAATAAATACCTGTATTAATACCGTAGTTTATGTGTGCATGCATATTTGCAACATTTTATTTTGCTGTGTGCATAACTTTTGTTTTGCAATTCTTATGATTTCTTACATTCTGTTTCTTAATACCTAAACAATGTTAGCATACCTTTGTTCTGTACTTTGTCCTATTATTTGTTGTAACTATTTCTTTGTAATCTCATCTATGTTTGTACTCTCCCTGCCCCTGTTATGTGATGGGCGCAACTGAAGCCTTTAAGGGCACCGTTGAGCGCTGCAACACTGCTACTTTGATGTAGCAGTGTTGTGAGGCATTTTGCTACCCTAGGTAAAGTCAAACTACTGCACTCCTCTCCACTCTAGCACCAAATTTAGGTGCACCATGTGAAGAATCTTAAGACACATTGTAAGGCATTATAGTAACTAATATGGGAAGAAAGTTGGTAGACAGGTTTCCAGGCATCACTTCATTGTTCTTTCAAAAGTCAGTCATCCATAGTGCATTTGAAATTGGATATTTTACGGAATCCAACATTGTCCTTTGCCATTGGTGAAATGTAAATGTTAAAGTGGGGTGAGGAACGACTAGATGCGATGTGCCCATCTAGAGCTGCCAAATCTAAGTGGCCACTTGTTTTGCCTACAGCACAATATACCTCTGCTTGGTTGTGTTGCTGGTCAGAAATATACATACAAAATAACAGAAGGTGCTGCTGTGCCAATATATTCACAAAAGTCTTACATGATTATACAGGTGCCATCCATTAGCATCAAAACATGGCCTGCACAACAAGCACAGTATCTTCAGCAGAAATTGTAGTGTTATATCTTGCATACAGAAATGCAGAAAAGTGTAAACAAGGTGCACTCTGCTAAAATTTGTCTTGTGAATTCCTACTGTGCCAACTGTGCAGATTGATGGCATATAGTTTGATCTGGGAGCTAGCCCAATGCACATGTACACAAAGAAAAATGATTCACCTCTTAAATATGTGAAATGACGCCCAGGTAGGCACAGTAAATTTTCAACTTTGTATGCTTCAGTGCTATGCTAGAAGAAAACGTTTTTTTAGTGTGTTGCTGATTCACAATTATATACCAACTATGCATATAGGAGAAGAATCTGCAATCTGTTAGGCTGCGTGTTAAAATACCATGTATACAAACCCAGGGAAAACATGGGGAAGGCAGGAAATGGAAATTCAAGACGATGAGCAAACCGAGAACAAGATGAAAGCAGGAGCCAACGTTTCAACAAGTGGACTTGTCTTCTTCAAGGCGACATATGCTTTCCTCGCCACAGTTACAGATATTAAGAATCAATTTGGTTGATGCCCAGCCTGATACTCCGTGATTATACTGATAGATATGCATACAATTGCTTATCCTTTTTCTGTGGATTGCATTTCACCTACTAACAATTGAAAGATATCAGTCAACGTGAGATGCAAATAGTGTTGTACTTTGCGGAAGGTATGTATATATATATATATATATATATACAGCACCAGCAATTATGTTACGACCTTTGACGAGTCATGTGACTCGCTTGACACACCATGCTCGCTGCTGGGTTGTTGTGCTTTGAGTGCCACGTGTTTTTCTGAGCACAAGTTTGACCGATAAAGATTTAATGCTGTGAAGTGATGTTTCCAGTGATGCCACAACAACGCAACAATGCTCTGAAGTATATATTTATTGATTTGACAGCAAGAATTCCATAGACATTTTCTGTAGCATGAAGGAAGGAGATGCAGATACGGTAGCAGATCTGAATCATTATTATTATTATTATAATAATTATTATTATTATTATATACATAATATTACTGTATTAATCATTAATATACATCATTGTACTGTGTGGTAGTACAATATATAGTATACCACTCAACACAGTCAGTGCTCAAAGTTAGCCAGGGCTCGAGAGAGTTCGGCCTCTCTTCCATTTTCTAAGCAGGGGTTCGGCCCCGTCTTTGCAGGTCAACTGTAGCACTGCGGCACCCATTCGACAAGCACTGTAGGTGATTTTATTGCCAATAGTGCCTTGTGAGGGGAAATTCCAACTCTCCAATTTTTTGGAATAATGACTTAAATAAACAACAAATCGGTTTACTACCTCTGTCCAAGCGGCGTGATTAAGAATGCCTTAAATTGTTGCAGAATTCAAATAACACCCCACACTACTCATTAAAGAACAACTATCTGTCTCCTGATAATTTGAAACCTACTAGGAATAGCCACAAACTTAACCTTGCTCCATTTCAACTGCATACTAACCTGTTTAAGTACAGCTTTCCTCATACAATTGAAAAATGGAACTTACTCCCAGGTGAAACTAGGTAAATTAGAAAAATCATTGTATTTACTTGATTCATGCTGCGTTTATTATACTGATTGTATCTTTTATATCGAAGTTATCATGTTTTTTAAGGCATTGAAGTTGATTTGTGCAGAAAAATATTTTGTTATATGCAATGTACAAACCCACTCCTGCGATAGCCCAATTGGACTACAGTATGTGAAAATAAAAATAAATAAATAAATAAGTGATTAATCAGTTGATAGGGCATGAGCAAAGACAGAGCAACAGCTATTGTCCTACTTCTGCATGCATTTGCCCAAGGCATTGCACATGACAGTCACCACCCTTAATTGCTCGACTAATTAAGATTCTTGGCACAGCTAGCATACTGTTTCATGAGTCAATTGAGTGTGAACCTACCTGTTCGTGAATTATTGAAGGTTCACCTTGGTTTCTTAGTTTACAAATTAATTTTAATTCGTTTATTTTTGCATTACGAGTACAGTGCTATACCATGCATGTACTTTGTACACTTTTGCAGTAAGCAGGTGTGAAACCATGAAATATATTCTTGTAGTGCCCTGAGGTTCTAGGTCCTTTCGGCTCCCCTTATTACCACCGGTACCACTATAGCCGTTACCACCAGTGGTGCGGCCGGTATGTCGATCGATACCGCCGGAATGCTTTATTGAGCGATATATGTGTGAACGTGACACGCGCGGCTTGCCCGTAAATCCGTTTCACTTGCACGTGCCGCGTCAACAGAAACACGCCGCTTTTCTTTCTTTCTTTTTCTGGTGGAAATGGGGCACAACATCGAATAAACGAAGCTTTGCACAACACGTTTACAAACGGACATACACGAAATAACAACCACTCTGACTCATCATTAACATGTCTAATTGACCAACGATTTGGCGGCTGTCCATTGTATTTGTTAGGTTGTTAATTATGCTGTTTCTCACTGGTCAACCAAGCGAGACTGTACTAGTAATCATGCAAGCCGTTCGTTTTCTTGCATTTCGTGACTTGCTCGTCCGGCTCCTTTTGCCGACGAGAAGCAGCCTATATTTCTCGCTTTATCCCCAGCAGCAATACTCTACAAAACGAAATATTGTCCCTCCATTTAAACCCCATTCAACCAGGTTTAATGTCCTCGACATTGAGCCACAATATGTAAGGAATATCGTTTAAAGGCCGCAGGCCAGGTGACAATGGACATAAATCGGAGGGGCCGAGGGGCCAAAGAAACTAAACTGAAACATTGTTTGCCGTGAGTATTTTCGAAACAGCATGTGCCTTATATCTTAAATAAATAAATATAAAATAATCTAGACGGACATACGTTAGAACTTTGTTTTGTTTTGTCCATATTCAAACTCTTCTAGGTGGCGCCCCAACAGCTCATCGAAATGCACGCAGCGCGAATTCGAATCCACAGCGAGATTTGAGCGCGGGAAGCTGTTATGTGCCAGTATGCTGGGGTAGGCTTGACAACTCAAAATTTTCTATTTGTACTTACGAAGCAGCAGTATTTGACAGAAAAGAATAATACTTTGATGCTCTTCTCACGCCTACAAGCGAGGGCGGCGTGATTAACAACACAGCGTAATGCGCAACGGTGAACGCCAACGAACTGCGTGCCGCCACCAACCTGGACGAAGCATTTTGGTAAGCTCGTATTTTATTTCTTGTTTGCAAAGTTTGTCGCAGGCAAACAATTTCTTTATTTCTAGAAGGATCGCATTTGACTTCGCTATCGTGAGTCTCACGCCGTGAACAACGGCTTCTGCGATATCCAGAACGTATTGATGTGCTCAGTGCGCATGCATGATGTAAGACGATAGAATAAGCAGAACTGTGTAACCTCTATATCGTACAAGGGGGAGAAGGCGCGAAGATTATACGTCAGTTGAATAAAAAGGACACATCTCGTTTGTACGCGTCCTTTTGTTTTAGTTACTGTATATTTTGGTAATGTATCGTCATATGGGTTTACCAGTCATGGCCGGACTTGGTGCTCTCGTTCTCGCGTGCAAATGTGCCAGTTGGCTGAGGTGGCACTGTGAACAGCGCCAGACAGGGCGCGATTCCCCCGGTTCTTGAGCCCCTGGCCAAAAACTTATTTCTGGTATAGGAAACATTTTCACAGCTGTGCACTGTACCCACCTAGGTTGCTTAGGGGTTATGGTGTTGGGCTGCTAAGCACGAGGTCGTGGGATCGATTCCCGGCCACGGCGGTCGCATTTTGATGGGGGCAGAATGCAGAAACACCCGTGTACTTTGATTTAGGTGCATGTTAAAGAACATCAGGTGGTCAAAATTATTTCGGAGTCCCCCCACTATGGCGTGCCTCATAATCAGATTGTAGTTTTGGCAAGTAAAACTCCATGATCTATTTTTTTTACCTCCGCACAATGTGTTTTGAAATGTTCTCCCTTGTTTAAGCGTGTTGGTACAAGCCTTTACCGTAGTTTTAGCTTTAAGATTTGACCATATTCTCTCGGTGCGTAATGCCTTTATATACAACAACCGCGGATAGAAGTTGCGACTGTTTGAGATCGTAGCGCCTTTCCTCTAAGTTGTAGTGATTAGATGTCATTGGAAATGTGTAAGGTTGGAAATGCTTGTTTTCATCCTTCACATTCTAGAATACAAATTTATACTAGGGTAACTAAAACTTGCAAAATGCAGTGTGAATCTTCATACTAAACTTTATTTATTCAAAGAAAATAAACAATATTTTCAATGTCCCTTTATAATAGCATCATTGTGCACTGTGGAGGTGAACTGGTTCGAAGGCACAAACTGACTGAACGGATTCTTATCTTGCTTTAGCATAACTCAGTTTGAGTATGGAAGAAAAAGTACAGGTGACAAGATGAGCACTAACTTCTAACTGGTCTTATTCCACGACCCTACTGCACATTATATGCGCCGCTCATAGCACACATGAGAAAAACAACTGAAACAACAACCTTACAAGAAGCAGACGGCTGCAGTTCACTGAAAACATGCCGACCAACTTAGAAAGTAAAGTTCCTTGCCTGATAAAGATAAGGAGGGTGTACTCACGCACACCCTAACGTATTTGGCAATGGCATTAGCCTGATCAGTAATCTCGCGCATCAGTTGAATGTTACTGCATCCTATGATGACACATTCTTTAAAAAAACTAGTTTGCATCCACAAGTCTTGCAATGCATGGCAAGGGGCCTACTTCGTTAACTTTTATGAAGGTTGTATCTATGCTCACCCAAGCAATCGTTGATACTGCATCAGAACGGCAAGTTGGGCCAGTTGGTTGGGATTCATACTAAGGTTTGTTACAGCGCAACCTAAGACAAGGACAACAGAAGGTACAAAACAGCGCCGTGTCGTCATTTTGTACCTTCTGTTGTCCTTGTCTTAGGTTGCGCTGTAACTAACCTTATTATGAATCATTGATACCCCTTCCCGTCTGTCTAATGTAGACGCCCTTGCACAACAAGGGAAACTTGTATACCATAGCTCAAGTGCAATTAACATGCCCGTTCATGTCTTTTTTCCAACCAGTGTGTCAAAACAGATATAAAATACTCGCAAATATGCAATGACCACTACGTCACTTCACATTTATTCTGCAATATTCTGCTATCTCAACTGCAGGTTGCCAAGAATGAAAAATTACCAGAGTGCACTACTTGAATGGTGTTCACTGTATCTGATGAGTGTCTTGATTTACCTAATCGATGAGATGTCAGTGAAAAGCTTTGTATGATGGTTACAAATGGCCGGTAACAGCATTTAAGACAGCCTAGGATTTGTGAAGGCACGAGAATGAAAGCCCGTGAAATAAATAAAAGGTGAAAATAAACTGCCCTTACCATGACAATGCTTCTGCGCACTATTGCATCAATCTTTACAAAAACTTTGTCAAATAGGGGCACTGGGAAAGAGCAGCTGCAGTTTTTTCTCGACATGTCAGCAGTTTTTGGCGTGCAAGTACAGTCCCTACCAAATGCAAAGTAGCGCGATCTTGGTAACAGTTCGCTTTGCGAACCTTTACAAGACTGTGCCCCAGGTTTGCACATTCATAATATATGCAGTGCACTGATGACACTGTTTCTGTCTGAGACCACTTATATTACTGATGCGGAGCGCATTGTCACGTGAATTTCTAAAGAAAAATTCGCTTGTTTGTTTGTTTTTTTTTTGTCGGAAAAAAAAAAAGACCACACATGAACTAGGTCGTTGTAACGCTGTTATCGGTCATTTCTCGGCGTATTCCACAACCTTTGCATTGGCACCATATTCGATAAGTAAGGAAATAAACATTCATTACAAGTACATATTAATTGCTTGTTCACAATGGAAAAAAAAAACTTGAGTAGCACAAACATAAACCTATCAACATAGAGTGGGTGATGTTCACGGAAAGCACTCATTAATTTTTTTCTTGGCCACAGTTAGTTGTCATATCCAGTATGTAATTTAATGGTGGTTTCCGAGAAACCTGTACAGGTCTCCTTCGTAGCTTCATGCTAAAGTAGGGTGGGTGAAAATTTTTCCTGTCATGAATTTTACTTGCCTTGCAGGCTTCCACAGAACTGATCTGCCATAATCAAATAGTGCTCTGTAAAGTAAAATAAGGAACACCTTTTCTTCATATACCTGTATTTCACTCATTGACCTCTACCAAGCTACTCATGTAAATATGTATTTACTGCTCGAAAATGGGCAATTCATGCTCCAGTGTGTCAAATTTGCAACCTCCCAGAGCTGCTCCAAAACTTCTTTGACTGCTTCCATCCCTGTATGAGTGGCCCATATAATGTTTAATGAAATTATCACTGGCATCCCAGAAACTTCAACATTTAACATCCGCCTGCCAAAGTGTCTACATCTCAACATTTTGGTTAGAACTGATCACTTTATTTGCTGCAGGACTGAAGCTGTCTTGATATCTACAATACATTGGACACTACATGCAGGATTATGAATGGATACCTGAACACTGCTTGAAGGAGCAAGCTCTACAGCATCACTTATGCTCCTTTCCATGGGTTGGCAAGAGGAACCGTGGCACGCAACTCTACAGGCACCTGTGCTCTTCACTACCTTCGGAGGAGAGATGCATTGGTATGCTGTACATATATTTGACTGTGGGTTCCAGCTGCATCTCTTGCATTGTCATTCGATGTGCAGGTAGAGGAGTTACCTATTGAAAGCACATGTTGGTTAACGATACAAAAAGGAAGGTGCTTCTTTGAACACCGATGACCCTGTCCTCCACTTATTTATTTTAATTTTCTTGTAACCTTATTTTTGCTGATTATATAAAGGTCGCAGGCAATTAAGCCAAGAAAAGCGTTGGTGTAATTAGCTGTGGTTGAGATTGAAATGTAGAAAATATTGAAAGAAAGTCATGAAAGCAGACGAAAGGACCTTGTCTGTGGTGGTGACTGAACCCACAACCTTTGCAGTACACACGCGATGCACTACCAATTGTGCTAACTTGGGTATTTATGGTATTTATGCCCTGGGAGTGTTAGCCAGCGCCATTTAGAGCCATGGTGGGCAGATGTGGAACATCTTTTTTTGCACGATGGTGTCGCGTAACACCTGAACTGAAGAGAGCAGGCGTGGCTAATAAACCCATGCATGCTACCTAAAGGCATCAAAGCTGTGAGGTTTCAAACCCTCGCATGAATGAATGAGAAGGAAAACGGGCTTCATTTTTTTAAAATCACGACCATATAAAGCCAGCAGGCAATGAAGTCAAGAAAAGCATAGGGGTAACTAGCTGTGGTTGAAACTGAAATGTTGAATTGGCTCTGCGGCCATCTATCAAATTTCACCGCAATGCATTATCGTAACTCAATGGGCAGCACGTTTAAAAATTCTAATTCAGAAGACTGCCAGAATTTCAACAAATGAGCAGTTAGCAAGAATGATAGTGTATGCCCTTCTAATATTCTTCGTATTTATGGCACTTATTCGTAACTTTTCCGCTGTGTTATATCAGTGTTTTAATTCGGACCAAAACTGTGCTATAATGTAGCAATGAGGTTATGGTCTAGTGGCGTAAATGTGCATGTTAATAAGAGGGCAAATCGCCTTAACGTTAACTGAGAGTTGTTTAAACTTGGGCAGCCTTCCGAAATATACTTTTTTTGAAGTTGCTGTCCATTGAGTTACACTGGTGCACTGTGTCATGCGAGCTACCGCAACGAGATGGCGCTATGTACACGGGCATGTAAGATGCGGAACAACGCCTCTGGGAGAGCGGACCAGACCGTGTAAGCCGAGCCGGCATGTAGCCGTGCTTGTTTTGCATGCACAACCTAGTAAACAGTTCCAGTTAACACTTACGTTTTGTCAATCACGTATGCTCGTCACCCGACCGTGACATGGAGGCAACGGTGGGATACTCGACAACGCTGTGAGAAATGCACCACGCAAGTAGAAGTCTACATCACAGCGCACTGCGGTGAATACGAAACTTTGCTACCCATGGCTTCACCTACAGTGTCCACAGCCCAGCACGCAGCTCCACTAAACTCGTTCGTCGTCAAACTGCCGGATAAACTTGATTTTCGGCAGCCCGAGGAGTAGAAACAGTGGCTCACGAGAAGGGAGGGCTATAGAGCTATCTCCAGACTAAAGACGACGACGAGACGCAGGTGAGCACACTCATTTATGCCATGGGTCGTGAAGCCAAAGACGTCCTAGCCTTGCTCAGGCTCTGTGATGCTGAGAAACTCGACTACAACACAGTAATGCAACTGTTCATAAAAAATTTCCTGACACGGATGAACATGATATACGAGTGTGCAAAGTTCAACAGCCAGAAGCAAGACGTGCATGAGACAGCCGATATGTTCATCACCGAACTCTTCAGGCTCGCTGAAGCCTCTGAGTACAGCGCCCTGAAAGAGGAACTGATCTGTGATAGACTCGTGGTCGGTCCCACAGTCACGTAGGTAAGTGAGAAGCTGCAACTTAATGCTGAGCTTACTCTGGAAGCCGCTGTCAACGCTGCTCGCAACATGGCGGCAACAATCAAACAGCAGCAAAAGGACCTACGGCCACAGCTACAATCACTTGAAGCTGTAGACACCATGCACAGCTTCTCGAAGAGCAAAGGAAAGTCAAATAATTCTCGTAAAAACCAGCGTGACCAAACTGCGCTGACATGCAAGTGGTATGGCTCAACAAGACACCTATGGTTCACCATCACACACTATGTGCACGGCGAATGGCAAAACATGCAGTGCCTGCAGTAAAAAGGAACACAGCTGCCATATGCTTTTCCGCTTCCAAAAAGCAGAAGAAAATGCACATACCAAGCTGTTTTGAAAGAGGTTTACTTGGACAATTAACTGACCAACAGGATCCTGGGCCATGAAAAATCAATGTGATGGTCAATGGCTTCAAGGTAGACACTGGTGCAGATGTGACTGCCATGCCAACAAGCCTCTATGACGAACAAGTCACGGGAAACCTGAAGCAAGCAAAAGAACAGCTGCTCGGACCCGGCAGGACCAAAAAAAGCAACGGTTAGACTGCTACCGTGTGCTGAAATGGCTGGTTGTGTCAAGAACAAATTTATGTAATAGACAAGCTGCATGACGCACTTTTTGACGTCCCCCCGCAATCAAATCCTTCAATGTCCAACCAAGTCTCCTAGAAGTAGCGGAGTCAAAAGGCAAGGTCAGCGACCCAGCCAACATTTTATGCCGCTACCTCTACCTGGCTACAGACCTGGGCCTACCTTCTCAGGACCGATTACAATATATCGCTACTCCCTGATTGATGCCAAGCGGTGTGCTATTATGTACTCGGGGCGAGTACCTCTGCCCATGTTGCCGAGTGTCCAAATGTGAGTTGGAGAGAACGGAGAGCCTGGGTGTCATCATAAAGGTCGAAGAAACCACAGAGTGGCATGCACCTATGGTAGTGGCTAAAAATAAAGGAGGCGAGCTTCAAATCTGCAGTGACTTTGGAGGGTTAAAATAGAACATTCTGTGAGAATGAGTCTTAGTGCCCACCATCAATGATTGCCTGGCCAAACTCACCGGAGCTGCCTGGTTTAGCAAACTTGATGCTATAGCCGGATATTGGTTACTGGTTACCCGAGTCCCAGAGGTACAACACTTTCCTGACGCCACTTGGCCATTTTAAGTTCCTCTGATTGTCCTTCAGAATTTCCACAGCAACTGAATTTTTCCACTGGGAAATGCTAAGACTGCTAGAAGGCCTGGACGGCCAAGCATGTCTGCAAGACGACATAATAGTGTTTGGCCGCACGAAGACAGAACATGATGCACGACTGCACAAAGTACTTCAGCACCTGCAAGAAGCTGGCATCACCCTAAACGCAGGAAAGTGTGTACTGCACCAGCAGTAAAAAATCGGGCCCCTTGGTTAACCCCCTTCTCGTTCATTACATAACGAGGGTCTCGAATCTGGCAACATTGGTGCCTTCAGGTACTACGTGTGGGTTTATTGACCAGTTGCCTTCACCCAAAAAGATCACATACTCGTGATGCCTGTGACAGAAAGGATGCTCTACATATCGCCAAGGTTTGTGAGTGGTGGCACTGGCTAACAATCCCAGGGTTAGTTCTAGTAGTAACATAAATACCCCAGAAAATAGATGGGAAGACGGTGCTGTGTTAGCTCGATCGGTAGAGCATCACACACGTAATGCGTAGATGTGGAATCGTTCCCCACCTGCGGGAAGTTGTTTCTTCATCCACTTTCAGTTCCGTTAATTTTCCCTGTGTTGTCCTTGGTGCCTTTGTTTGTTGGCGTCTTATGATTAATAAAAATCGGGCCCCTCGGTTAACCTGCTTTCTTCTTGTTCATTACATAACAAGGGTCTCGATTCCGGCAACATTGATGCCTTCAGTTGGCATGTGGGGCTTTATTGACCAGTTGCCTTCACCCAAAAAGATCACGTACTTGTGATGCCTGCAGCAGAAAGGATGTTCCACATCCACCGCGTGTGTGCCATGTTTTTTAAGAAAGCAGGAACTATTCATATAATCTCTCTGGAAGTTCATAAAAGAGGGGGAGGGAGGAAAGATTGCAAAGAAGGGAACAGGGTCAAACAAATCGAGGTGTAGCAACCTGTGTAAACCGAAAGCAAAAAACATTCATACACATACTTGTGAGAAATAGAAAAAAAAAAGAATAATTACACAGTCATTCTTTGATATTAAAAGAGCTTCTGATATCAGTTGTGAATTCATGTTTCTACTTCTGCCAAGAATATATTTCAAGTTGTGGATGACAAGTGCATGTGTTACAATGCTCACCTACATTGGTCTTACTTTGTTTTTATATTCTGCAAATGTTCTCTTGCCCTTTCATCAGTGCAGCGTCCAATTTGGCTTGTGTAGAGCTTACCAGAAGTAAGAGGTTATTTGGTAAACCATTCCAATGGCACAATTCATGAACGGTGTTGCATGCCTTTTGTTAAAAGCAGCTGTATTTTTACACTCAAGCGTGGGAAAAAAGCTTAGATGGCTTCTTCGGAACCAGCAGCACGAATGGGGCCCCATATTTGTCATTAACCTTCTTCAGTGAGTGCAACTGCTGTGCTCATGAGGCAGTGCCTCTGGCTGCTTCAAACTGCGCACTGTTACCTTTGCTGCTTTCCACTCCTGAAGTTTTCGCAGTAGGGATTCTGAGATTCCGATGATGAGAGTGAGGGAGGCCAGCTGTTATGAACATGCCAACGTGAGCACAAAATCTATTGCGCCTTGTGTTAATACACATTTTTAGAGCCTACTCAAGGCACATTGGGCAATTGTGGGCTTAACATGGATTTAGGCTGGTTCATACAGTAGCTAACCTTTCTTTGCTCTTAGTTGGTAACTTCAGGAAACATGCGTTAGGGTGAGCATCAAATGTTTACCTAAGATATGCAGCATATTGTCAATGGGTTAATGAAGTTGAGTCTGACGAAGTCTTGTCCGGTTAGGAAGAGTCAAGGGAAAAAACAGAACTGACACCGACCAAAGTGAAAAATTATTTAAAGACACGTGGGAGCCTTGCTTACAATGCTTTCACCATGCGTGTCTCATGTGTAAAGGTTAGTCCTTTTCCGTGCCCATTAAAGACATTTCAAATGTTATCTACCGTATTCTCATGTGTCATATTAGAGTTAGGTTGTAAAACAATCAAGATATTGATGTGTGTAAAAACACTTAGAACCACGGCGTTGTCAAATATCTAGTGATGTAATGTCACAAAGCACAGGAGCATTGCGATTATCACATCTCAAAACCCCTACTGCAAAAGCTTAAATTCCAAATGCAATGAAATTTCACTTTGGCTATATTGGTAATAAATTAGTAGTAAATACTACTGGTCATCTTGGCAAAGCTGCGGGGCTGGTATCTAATTTTCTTTTTGATATTCTTTTAATACTGTATTAGCAGACGACACATGAACCTGGTGGTTAGTGGCTATGACGAGAGTCCACATCGCCTTCAGGTTTTTATCACTGCAGGCAGCTGCAGGTGGTCCCTTATCTCGTAGGCCACACTAAGGTGCCCTGCAATCTGAGTCATGCCTCACTGCCAGTTACTGGTAATTGTGGCATTCATTTCAGTCTCGGTATCAAGATTGCTAGAATGCTGTTTTGTATTTACACTGTCTGAATCATTTTTTTATGCAGCCCTAACTTTTGTTGTAGTTGGGCTTTAAGGGCTGTAAAACAGCAAAAGCCAGCAGTGCGCACACTTTAAGGCAGCTGAAGCAGCTCGAAGTACTGCCTCATGAGCACTAAGTGATGCACTCACTGCAGAAGGTTGCTGACAAGCATGGGCTCTGAGTTGGGCTGTTTGGTGTTGCGCTGCCAAGCCTGATGGTGGATAATCAAATTGTAGCTGTGGCAGCTGCATTTTGATAGATGTGAAATGCAAAAATGCATGTGTGTTTTGCACTGTATGCACAGTAGAGTAACCAAGGGGGTCAAAATTATTCCAGAATCCCTCGTACTTCATGCCTCATAATCATATTGTGGTTTTGGCAAATAAAACTACAGAATTTATTCAATATATTAGTTGGTGCCCTTTGATGTTCCAGTTCTCTAATTTTCTTGCTTATAAAAGCTCTGTTCTTGGTATAAATGATGAATTTGTTATTACAAAAGGCTCACCTTTAATCTAACTTAACTCATTAATTTCCTTTAGTGTCCCTTTTCCATGCATTAAAAGCATGGAACACTAATACATTTGCATTAATTTTTATTTGACTCGTGCTCAACAGCTAGATGCCATAGAAGAGAACTACTACCGTGGGCTTCAAGTTGATAGGTTGCCGTATAAAAGCTTGTCTTTTCTTTTAGAGATAAAAACACCTGAGCCTAGTTTTCTGTCTATATAGACTATTGAGATAGGCAAACACCACTTGCATGATAGATCAGTGATTAGTTATGTGTTCAGTTTTTGCCCCCACCCCAAAAAAAGAAAGTGAGCTTGTGGGATCGTTCTCCACCTGTGGCAAGTTGTTTTTTCATCCACTTTCATTTCGATTAATTTATAATTTCATTATTTCATTTATTAAGCTCAAGTAATTTCCCCTATGTTGTCCTTGGTGTTTGTTGGCTTCTTATGATATTACTAGTAAAAATTGGGCCCTCGGTTAACCCTCTTTCTTCTCATTTATTACATAACAAGTGTCTCGAATCAGGCAACATTGATGCCTTCAGGTAGCATGTGTGGGTTTATTGACCGGTTGCCTTCACTAAAAAAGATCACGTTCTCGTGACGCCTGCGGCAGAAAGGATGTTCCATGTCCGCCGCCAAGGTCTGTGAGTGGTAACGCTGGCTAACACTCCCAGGGTTCTACAAGGAAACATAAATACCCAAGAAAGTGGATCGGTAAACGGCGCCGCGGTGCTCAATTGGTAGAGCATCGCATGCGAAATGCGAAGGTTGTGGGATCGTTCCCCACATGTGGCAGGTTGTTTTTTCATCCACTTTGATTTCCATTAATTTATCGTTTCATTATTTCATTTATTAAGCTCAAGTAATTTCCCCTATGTTGTCCTTGGTGTCAGTGTTTGTTGGCTTCTTATGGTATGAATAATAAAAATAGGGGCCCTCGGTTAACCACCTTTCTTCCTGCAATAACATTTTTCATGGAGGATAACAAAAGCACGCTTGACTTTCTTTAAAAAAATATGCTTCATGTAGACAGTTTCTGCGTCCTTGTCTGTTTGCAACCTAAAAACATGGAAAACAGCTAGTAAAAGGCAGCAGAAAATTTTAAACGAACTGCTGATATTGCAGTAATAAAAACTCTTCACAAAGAATAGCTAATAAAAATATTTTAGAAATTTCAGTGGTTTTCTGAAAATAAAATTGGCATGGAAAAGGTTAATCTTGTATGGGGCACTAAGAACAGTAGTCAAACAAATTAGTCACCTAACGCAATCTGTGTAATGAATTGAGGATAAATGCTCTATAAACAATTACATGTTTTCGATGAGAGATGGTGATTATTTTCCGACACATGTCGATCTTTATTTGCTAATGTGGAAAACCACAATCACTTCCCTCTCAGCTCTCTCGGGGCTCTGCAACTAACCTCATGTGCTGGAAGATAGGGAAACACCCACGGCTCATATGTTCAGCCATGTGGCTACTGTAGTTATTTGTGCAAGTTCTGGGTTCACCCACTCCCTCATTGAAACATTGATAATGATTACGATTACTAATACTCGTTTCCATCCAGGAGCCAAATCAGCTTGTAGTTGATGCTAGTCCTGTTGACAGGTCTTTATCCTTGTTTCTTCCTGCTATCATACTCCTAAGAATAAATAATCTTGCATACTATTGCTGAAAGCTGGGAGAGTTGGTTACTGGCATTAGGAAACATAGTTACTACACTATAAGATGAAACACATGAAATGCACAGGATGAGCACTACACATGAACTTGTTTTAGTACATGAGTGCGATTATATGCATGCATGAAATGCTCAAATTTGCAGCAAAATTTGACTATACGTGACATATAACATACATCACTCATTCTATTTTGCATGTACCGTACATCTTTTTCAAGTAATCAATTTTTATATTCGAGATTTCAATAGAAGGTGTGCTATTGCATTTATCGGTTTGTCTGGGAAGGCCCTTATATATCAGTGTGGAAATTTAGCCTTACATTTTCTGAGTATGTTGTGCTGTTGTATTTTGCCATGTATTGACATCTTTTACAATGTCCTGCAAGTGTTTCAGGCCTTGCTGACACGCTAACCTGCGCAGAATGCTCAGCCTGTCTTTGAGGCACCTTTGAGTGCCTTTAATGCCTTCAGCAGCAAGTGTTACACCCGTCACACGAGCATGCCAAAGGTCCTTTGAAGTTAAGGAGCATTGAGCTTTCAAAGACATTAGTTCAACGGATATATGTCGGTGCTACATGGTCTCCAGGTAGTCTCCGTTGAAGCTTTTAACAGAGACCGCAATGTATCCTTAGCGCTACCATCACCTTGAAAGTAATAAAAAAATATAGCCCAATGCGTCTTATAATAAATTTGTCACATTTTTTTCAGCAACATTTATTTTTCCTAATACATAGAAACATCAAAACAAAATGCACACGTAGTAAAGGCATTACTTTATCACAAACAGGTGTATTTATTGTAATGATGGCCACCATGAGTACCGCTTCGTACTCCGCACATTGGCGTCGATTATTCATTGTTGCCTTTGCTTCAGCTGCTTTGTTTCGTTTGTTGTGGCTAGGTAGCGGTAGGTACACGTAAACGCTGTAAAAACTAAAAAACAAAAGTGACAAGGAAAGATGTGCAGAAAAAAGCCAAGGAGACTGGGATGCCTAGCAGCCACTAACCAAAGAACCAAATCGCACATGGCAACCGTGTTGTGTCGAGGTTGCTGCTGACGACAGGCCGTGCCGGTGTTGCTGTACCTGCGCTTTCATGATGGAGATTGCGGGTGTCCCGAAAGTGTTTAGTACTTTAGTAACAGTATTCAGTACTTATAAGCTTGTTCTGAAGAGGTAAAAATTGAACTTCCATATCTTTAGATTATTTTTTCTACTGTCAGACGCCCTCTAGGCTTGGGAGTATTCCCTTGAGGTTTCAAAGGACGAACGCGCACTCCTTTGACTCAAAGCCACCTTCCAGTAGGGCTCCTTTGCTGTGCCTGTGTGACAGTGCACATTCTCCCTTGAAGTAAAGACTCTTTGGTTCAAAGGACTTTGAAAGTGCCCGTGTGACTGGGGTATTATGTAGGATAGACCAGGATTTGTGGTAATGGCAGGCTGCAGGAGCATTGTGCACAGATGTAGGTGGTAACAGCATCTGGATATCTCACAAAACATTGCAAAACATGCCAAACTGTGACTGTACACATGCAGTTTGCAAATATAAGGCAGGGAAGTGCAGATTTGTATACTAGGTCTTTTCCATCCAAGAAACCAATAACTGCATTAACAAACCTTCTACAGGGGTCTTGAATAAAGAAGTTGGTTACTTGAACAATATGATGTATGACATGGGTGCATCATGAATCACATAGTTTATATGTCGTGTATTGTGAAATTTCCTGCGAATGTGTCGTTTTTATGTATGTAATCATTGTTTAGTGAGGTTGCTTGATGTCCAGCACCCATTCTCTGCATATCATGTTGGTATTTTGTTTTGTCTTAGAACTGTAATTATGTTTCATAAAACCTTACATTGCTAAAATTAGACTTTGGGGCAGTTTGGTCTTTTCATCCACATTCTTGTTTTTGTCATTTCCCTTACCATGCAAGCATTTTTCTGGAGCACTTGCAGTATTTCGTCATGCTCTTGCGTTTACAAGCCAGATGTCTGTCTGTGAACAGCTCAAACCACTTGTAGCATGCAAATCTGATGCATCCTCAATAGAACTCCATAGTGAATGTATTGCTAAAAATATTTTTCAGGGGATGAAGCACTTCTATAACTACAGAGTTTTGCAGCAATAAAGAAGCAGAATGCTTGCATCTGTGTAATCTATATATAATATTTTCTTTGTATCATCTTTTATCTGACTGTCTGTCAGCATGGTAACATTGCATAGTATCTTCTTAACACTCATGAGTTCCAAATAGCTACTATAATCTTTTTGTCCTCACATTTTCTGCAATATCCTTCACCGGAAGGACAACTAGCAGTTCACTTGATTTACCACTTACAGGCAACAAATTAATCATAATAGTAGTGTCATGCCTATTGCTTAAAAGCTCCTAAACGATTTTGCACATCTGAAAGTTCCTTGAATTCATGCAAGCAGGTGCTGCTTATATGATGGCTGAATGCTCATGTGATTGGTCTTTAGGCCAATGTGAAAGAAAAATGCCAGTACCTATGTGTTGCTTTATGATGTTGACCTGTATTTATTATTACGTTGGTGAACTGTGTGTGCACTCTGAAGATATGCACATTACTGCTGGTGTTTTGTATAATCTGTGTATAATACAACAACATATATTATCAACAACACATTCATTTTATTAGTTTTTGTAATATGTTGTCATGATTTCCTTTCATTGTCAGTGCTGCAAGGCGTCCTAATACCTAATTAAAGAGCTTCTGCAGACATAAAGAGTTGATTCAAAATTTCAGAAGCTTTTAATCACTGCAGCTATAGGTTTTTTTAATATAAGCTTTCTTCACTACAAAATGGGGGTTCCTAAATTGGTTATTTGCGCCTATAAACCACCCGAGCTGGGTGAAAATACTTTTCAGAAATTGCTCGAAGGTCTATTATACTTAAGTCAGAATAAGAAGATACTCTTTGCAGATAAAAAACATTAATGGTCTATCTCACATAATGAAACATTCTGGAAGGCCTTGTGGTCATTCGTAGAAACACTTGTTTGTCGCTTTGTCAGTGCCGTGATGTTTCAATCTTAGCTTACAAGATAACGATACTCACATCATGTGAAATTTTCGCAAGGTAGTCTGTTTGTGCATTCTGCGACTTAAAAGGAAGAGGTCTGGACACTGACCAAAATGGTTTAAAGTACTTATTTGAATTTTTGAAGTTATTTGAATTTATTTGAATTTGAAAATGTAAAAAACTATTTTAAACATTTTGGTCGGTGTCTGGACCTCTTCCTTTTAGTATGCATCATCCCGACCAGACGGGCTTTCGTCATACTCTCCACTTCATCCAGTCTGCAACTGTACAATGGGCTGTAATTTTTCCTAAAATCTGAGGTGGCCAAGATGCACTTGGAGTGGTAGCATTGAATGGCGCAGCACTGTTGAATAATTGGTGATGCTATGTTTAAATATTCATGCGGTGTCTGTTTGCAATACAATAGTACATAATCTATTTTGTTTGGTTTTCCAGAATGCTCCCTATCATGCACTGCCATCTCAACAGTACCATGGCTTTTTGTGTGGATTCCTTCCCTTTTGAAGGCCACCACTGTTTGCACAGCATCACAGCCTGCCTGCCTTGATCTTGCGGAAGAAGAAAATACAAAATGCCTATTTTTTGAAATGCATGCATGGCTTCATGCAACACCACCTGTCGTCGGGGTGTTAAGGCTTTTTGCAGAGAAAATGTAATGACGCCTTATGTGTGCCCTGGTGGCAAAGTGTTTGCCTCTTTGCCTGTGTAAAAATTTCACACTTATGGATACTGTTAAAGGTTCCTGTATCATATTTTCTTTCACATCCTAAGAAATTTTTGTTTCATTATAAAACTAAAAATTATAGTTGAATTGCTGCTTTGTGTGATATGCAATATTCAGCTGAAGGTGATCAGCAGAGGTCGAACAAGTGTTATGTCAGGTGGAGAAATTTTTTGAGAAGTGGACTTCTTCGTTAGGGTAACAACCGTTTTCCTTGGCAGTATTTATATAGTTCACTTTTCTCCACTCCATGGATATCCAGCAAAATGAGTGAGTGCATAGAGAAGGTGAGGTAAGTTTAAATGCTCACCATGGGGGTTTAGTTGGGGTAGTAAGGTGTGTAGAAGTATGGGAGTTTGGCAGGTTGCTGGCACCAATTTCTATGAGTGATCTTGTTGTTTGTGTCTATGTCAGTTATATAATGCGAGGCGTCTTCTGACGCCAGAAATTTTGAAAAAAAAAACTCCTTATATTTGTGGAAATTCAGTATGTGCCCCTGGGGCTACTACGAGCACTTGGGGCCACTGGGTAGATGCAGCTCTCCAATGAACTTTTTTGACACAAACTTGTGTATGTACGCTGGGTGTGTGCCACTCTTTAATGAACCTCTTTGATGCTGACTTAGGTCATAGGGCATCACAACACAAACCTATGTAGCGACATCTGTGTATGCAAGTAAGTGTGAGCTGGAATTGTCTGCTTGGATTTTCTTTCCCTGATGATGACTAGTCCCCTTGTTGAATTAACTTCTGCCTGAGATATCACCTGTTTGTCTACTGTTATCACATTATGCCCATTTTGCTGTGAACTTGTCATGTTCTCTAGCTGGCAAGCTTGAATTTCAGGTGCTGCACGCTAAGGAAATTGATTCAGAGTGGGTGGTACCACTTCTGCTTTTTCTTTGCAGCTGTGTGTTACATGAGAGAATAAGTTGTACGTAGATATCTATTAGAAATAGCATAGGTATTCAAAGGTACTTTCATTATGTTCTAGGTCATTGGTGCTGTCTGGCCTCCTTTGCATCATTTTTTGTAGCATGCTTTTTACATGCAAAAACAAATGTGGCCTGTTCTAATGCATGCAAGGACTGCCCAATAGCTCATGATGTTTTGAACCGCTGAATTTCAGTCTTGGCTGCACTTGTGGATTTTCAACTGTACTGAAGCTTGCAATATGCTTGAATTTCCTGTCAAACTGGTTTGCTTGTTTGTATCCATTTTATTGAATTATTTCACTTTCATTATGCTAATAGTCATTGATTGTACTATCATGCTGGCACATTTGATTCTCGAACTGCAATAAATTTCCAGACATTTTATTGCTTTGTCATGGTTTTTGCACTCGTCAGACACAATCTACTAAACACACACAAAAAGAACTCCCTTCAACCTCGTAAAATTCCCAAAAAGTGCATAATAAACTCCCAGACCTACCTGTAAAAGCCCTAATAAGGAGCTAAAATGCACTCCCAAAACATCTGTTTAAAACTCCCTTAGTAAAACAGCTCCCTAAAGCTGTAAAAATTCACTCCCAAGCATTCTCGTATATGTTCCCATAAAAAGCAAAAATCGAACTCTCAAAACTCTCCATAAGTGCTCCCTTAAGCAGAGCTCCCAAAATATGGGAACGGTTGCTCCCAGGTTTACACCTAAGCACTCCTACAAGGAGGTAAAATAATTTCCCAAAGGTATCCTTCAAAACGCCCTTAAGAAGCCAAACGTTTCCGAAAATATGTACGTAAGAACTCCCATCGCTTCTCCTATAAATTCCCATAAGAAGCAAAATAAAATACCCATGTCAACTTGTAAAAGCTCCCAAAGCTCCTCATAAGAACTTCCATAGTTCTGGTGTTCAAAAGAGGAATGAAAAACTCCCAACGTTCCCCATATAGACTCCTGCAACCACTCGGAGGTTGGTGTTCAAAGGAGAATTAAAAACCTCCCATAATTCTCCATATAGACTCCTGCAACCACTCAGGGGTTGGTGTTCAAAGGAGAATTAAAAAACTCCCATAATTCCCCTTAACACCACCAAACACAAGGGTGTGAAAAAAAACTCCGTTCGAATGGAGGATATTGTCCTCCCTTAAGGGCTGAAGTTATGCAACGAGGCCAAAACTCCCTAAAAGGGTCAAACCTGTTTACAGTGTACAGTATACACTCTCCCCTCTACTTGGCCTGTCTTAATTTGCGCCCATGCACGTCCAATAGGACCTACGTTTGTGAAATCATCCGCAATATAAAAGTTCTGCTGGGCGCTATATTTTCCATAATAATTGCTTGTTTCCCTAATAATGTGTTTGTGCGTTTGTTGCTGCGACAGCGCATTTGTCCCCTATACTATAGTGCATGGTGCGCATCGATCTAGAGGTCACGCGGAGCCTGGTTGATGAGGCATTCTTCATGAGAATTAAATAACGACTATAAAACTTCCCACTGGTGCCACTAGTCGCGGAATCTAATTGTGGGGTTCCCGAAACTGGTAACGAGGGATGCCGTTTGCCTCCGGAATGTTTGTGACGAAACGAATACAAACACTGAATTAGTTTTGATCAAAGAAGCAGTTTTAAAAAATTCCGGTTTCATTATTTCGGGATAATAGGATGTTCATTAGAAAAGAAAATCTCGGGTGAAGCTCGAATCGTTGAATATTTTGCCAAAATCTGCAGTGCCGGCCGGTATGTATTTCAATGTTGCTTTTCGTATTTGGGACCTATTGTCTGATTAAATGCTGCCAAAACCGGCCAAGTTGAATCTTTATCGTCTTTAGAGTATAATGTAGTCCACTTTTACCGACAAACAGTTAACTGCGCCCTAGCAGACGACATCAAAATCTATGACGTCACAATTGGCAAGCTGGCGCGGGAACACGTCCTTCACTTTTGAGGCTTTTCTGGCTCTCCGCGCGTCTCCTGGCGGCAAAACAGCGGCGATTTCCGTATTGGGCAAATACAGGTGAAGTCAGTGTTCTCTCTGGTGTCTCCCTAATCTGCGCACACGACTGCAGTTGCCGCCTTTGGCCCCCCACGGAAATGCGGGGCGGGAATCGAACCAGTGACCAGATGAACGGAGGGGATCGACGAGCGGTGGATAAATGCCAGTGAGCCGTGCAGCGTAAAGCCACACGCCCTCCTGCTATTGAATCCCACGAAGCCTTGCCATTCACCGGTTCGCTCCCCCGCCGTCGCTGCGAGGGGCCCACTAATTCGCCCCAACCCCCCGTCATTGGCCGCCGGCTTAGAACCGCTTTCTTAGCGCGGAACGAGCTGCGCGTGAAAAGACCGCAGCGGGGCGTCAAAGGCGCCGCGGTGCGCCGAACCACGCCACGCGAGCGAAGAAAGGCTCGCTCAATGCGCCGGACGAGGCCCGCGAAGGGCGGACGCCATAGCGTCACGGCCGGCGACCACAAGGGCCCTTTTGTGGCCCATCAACCGCGGGTGTGTAGTGACAGCGAGCAAAACGCGCCTTCGTTGTGGAGAAAAGCTAAGGCCCCGAAAGCGAGCGAGTTGAACTTCAAAATTTATTCAGTTTTCGTGCATATACACTGTAAAATACCTACCCCCTGCAGGATGTTTTCCTTGTCGCACTGTTAAAACACTTACCGTTAGGGCCATAGAAAAAATTGTTGAAGCCGATAACGAAGCTCTAACTAGACGTGCGATGACAAAAGATGTAGTTGAAAACTACGCAATCATTCTGACAACGCTTTAGGCACGCAGAAATATCCGACGACAGAATTTCACAGGGAGAGATAAGTAGGGTGTTTCCAGTAGGATGTTTCTGTGCGTCCAAGGTTTGTCCAAAGGATTGCATAGTTTTCAACTACGTATTTTGTCATCTCACGTCTAGCTAAAGCTTCGTTGTCGTCCCCTATACATTTTTCTAAGGCCCTAACGGTACGGCTTTTGTCCCAATGTTACCAGTGCGACAAGAAAACACCCTTATCCTTTAAGGGGGTAAACATTTTTACATAGCACTCAAGTGGGTGCATTTATCGTAGAGGTACCGTAGTGAAACCCTGTAGAACGACCTGTTATATCACAAAGAATAACAATACTGCTAAACCGCATAAGCAACCTAATAGTAGCAAAAATTATTACAATAAACATACCCGCAGTATATATATTTATACAAAGACTAATGCATAAGTATACCTAAAACAAGAACAATAATTCATCAACCAATAGCAACAAAGTTCAGCGAGGGCGAGATAAGCAAGGGAATGCCGGGAAGTTACGCTACACAGTACTTGGGGGGTGGGGGGGGGGGGGGGAGGTGTTGCAAGAGATGCAGACTGGGGGGAGGGCACGTACAGTCTTGCGCAAAACTTCAAGGAGCACAACAAGTCGAGAAACGGTCGCAGCGACCTGATGACTTGAGATGCTGCAATAACGCTTTCAGGGCTTTCTGTGCCATGTATTTCCATGTATTTTTTTACAAAGCGCGGGTTGTCTAAAGAATTACGTAATAATTAATCATGCCATCGGTTACAAATTAAATCATAAAGCTGACATTTAAAGTCAAGGTGATGTGTTAGCATTGCTGCTGACCGTTCAGGATAGACGTCTTTATTTGGCACCGTATAGCTGCGCATTATCCGGAAGGTCGTACGCATTTACAACATGCACCGCGCAAAAGTGGAGCGCGTTTGTGGAGGCTGTGGCGTCGGGCTGCTAAGCACGACGTCGCGGGATCGAATCCCAGCCCGGCGGCCGCATTTCAATGGGAGCGAAATGCAAGAACGCCCGTGGCACGTGCATTTGGGGGACGTTAAGCATTCACTGGTGGCCAAATTATTCCGGAGTACCACACTGCGGCATGCCTCATTATCAAACCATGGGTTTTGGCAGGTAATACCCCGGAATTCAATTATTAGGGAATATGACTCCACTGACTTACGCGAAAAAAAATACATATGACTGTAAGAAACAAAGGGTGAGTTTAAACACAAGATAAAAAAATTGCAGAAATAGTTCCTTAACAGCATTACAGCGTGGTGGAAGACAAGTTATACAAAGAAAGAATGGCTGTTGCATGGCTGGCTTTCCAAGCACGCTAAATAAATGGTTGCCGAAAACAGAGCAAGAGCTAAAAAAAAAAGCCGCAGTTTCGCCTCAAAGGGGAAGCACCGATTGAGACAGCAAATTACTAGATAGCTATACGAAGTTAGGATGGTAGTTTTATCGGCCGTGTGAACTTGCAAACATTTGCTTGCTAACTAAGTTAGTGCGCTCCACTAGACCGCTTGCGGCTAAGCGGAGGGTGCATTCGCGCTTCCACTCCGCTCAGCTGCTGAGCGGAGCGTAAAAACGCTAAACTAAAACACTCTAATGTTGTCGCACACCTTGTATGATGTAACGTAGCGCTGAGGTGCTTCTTGTATATTGTAGGTTATAAAGGCAAAAGTGGATGGTTGGGCACATGTGCTTAAGGTTATGAAGTTGATCTGCGCCACGATAAGCTGACCAAGCTTTGACATTTGCTTTATATGAAGCCTACAGCACCATCAGTATGCCGGCTGCTTTTAACTGCACCAAACAAAACTATTAAAGCAGTACAAGTAATGGTGACATCGTTTTATAATTCGACTGTTCAGATTGGAAACCTCAGGATATGGAATAAATTGAGAAGCTGTGTGCGTAGTTAACAAAGCTACGTTAATTAAAATTTCAGTAATTAATCTTAGGTGGCTAAAGAAAATGAGCAGTTTGGAGCCCGTTTTCGATATTATCCAGCCGAGCGAAAAATTTTGATTGAACATGCTTCTGTAAGAGCCATGCGAACCAAAATTTTCCAGTTAAACGCTCTTGGAAAGCGTAACTGACGCAGAAAAAGAACATGTCTAAAGTTACAGAAGGAACAGCGCTTCAAGGCCCCACAAACACCACACACACTGCGCTGAGGAACTACACACACGCTGCGCTAACAAGTTGAAGCGCTGTTCTTTCTCTGATAATGAAGCAACTAGCCCCTCAGTCAATCCTTTAATGAAATCCAACACTTTAATGAAATTTGTTGGATTTGAGAGAGAAAGGTAAATTCCGGTGACTGTTGCAAGCGAAATTTCTATTTGGGCCTGAAAATTGTTAAAAGAATTTTCGAAAATTCCAAAGTGTTAAAAAGAATGAGAAGCACGATGTTCCATCTTAATAGCTCTGCATCAAGAGGAGATATCGCGGTTCTGTAAATGGCACTGATTAGATCATTCAATATGGACAAATTCGATATGTCAATCTTACGTGAATTCGTTACGTTGTGTAAAAGGGTTCTGAAAAAGCTGTATTTCTATATAACTCAATTTTCTGAGATTCATGTATAATATATCTATTTTGTCAGCTTTAGATGTACTGTTAGACGCAATGCATAAAATTCTGATACGCTTTTTTGGTTGCCGAAAGACAGAGTTATCTACTTGATGGTTCCATTTTCTGAAAATTTGCGATATTCGCCAATTTTCTATTAAAACTGATGATCTATATAAAAAATTCAGGAACATGCTGTCACTAGATGTTAAGATTTTCTTTTAGATGCAACAAACCTCGTCAAACTTGGTGCAATGGTTGTCGAGAAAAAACGAATTCTCCTTTGACATGTGTTTAGAGAGAAGCACCCGAACTAAGCTTCCTCTTAAAGGCTACTTTCCCCACTATCGTGCTCGCACGTAGAACATCCCGAAGATAGTGGAGTGCCGGACCGACCCGCGCCGGAGGTGCAGTTCGCCAATAAGGGGTCCACACACAGCTTCACTGGTCATACTTCTTCACAGAGTGGAAGGGAACTGCGCCTCCTTTATTGCGTTGATCTCGCTTTTAGAAAGAGATTATGCTATAAATGCAATGTCATTCGTTCTTGTCTCCTAGGTTTGAATATGGGTCTCAATAAACTCTATATCCCATTCATCCGCGAGAGTAGGTGTAAGTGGGGAAATGCTCAACGCTCGCTCACTCGCACACACACACACACGGCACAAACGCAAACACCCAGAGATACAACAAATGCTCGCCTGCATTCACATTTATACCCGCCCACGCATGCACATACGCACAGAAATCTACGCACACTCGCACACGGAACTGCACGCGCACACTGACACGTGTATGCTCGCACATGCATACACGCACTCGGGCGCACGCATATTCAAATACTGGGACACAAACACGCACGCACACGCAAATACCAGTACATACGCACGCACGCTCAAGGTGTACAAAACCATACACACTCCCTCTCCTGCATCACAAGTACGTGCGCGTGCAAAAGACTGAATGACACTGGTTCTACAATTACCGTTCAAATGCCAGCTATAATAAATCGCTTCGACATAATAAATCGCTTCGACGTAATCGACGTAACAGAAAGACATGCACATGCTTGTTGTTATGTTGTCAAAGGAATAAAATTTGATAACAAAAGCGATGACTTAGCAAATAAGCAACCCATTGCTGCGTTTTATGAAGTAAAAATGGAAATTATAATATTTGAAAAGCCTTCCTATAGAAACACAAACTGAAACCAAACCTTGAGTTTGTGTTTCGGCCATCTGGTGGGAGACTGTCGAACTCAGTCCCACGTGGCGTTTGTAAAAAAAAAGTGTGTCGCAGCACGGCATCGAACAGCGGCCAGCGTGACGCGGAACGATAGATGCGAGCGAATAAACGACTCAGCCACTGCTTGCAACGTTTCCGCAAGTGATACTTGCTCGCGTTTTTATAGATACCACGTGAATTTGCACGACTATGTTTCAAAAATCGCTTTTCGGAACAGTGTTGCGCCATATTTAGCGAGTCGAGATATGCATCAATCGAAACTGAGTCTCCGGACTACATACGCTGCAGAGTATTTCGCGATTGACGTCGTAGTTTTATCACAACTACCGTTCTCGTCTCAAAATTGAGTTCAAATTTTTGTCGTTTCTATCGGCTTCCATTGCTGAATCTTCCGCTCTGGGAACAAAATTCTTGCTTGCCACCGCGTGATCACTGCATTTGGCTCGTGTGGATTGCCTTCCAGAACATGCCTGTCCCCTGCCTTTTTCAATAATCGACCTGTAGCTTTTGTTATTGACGAAAAACCCGCTCGTTCCAGTGAAAACGCGCTATAGCTTCGTGCCGGGGCCGCTTGGGGCGCTAGTTGGTACGTGTCCAGAAAAGCTGGATATGGACATACTTCAGGTTGTCGTGCACGCTTCATCTGTGCTATCATAATTCGATTCGTATTAGGAACCTGGAATGTTCGTACACCCCATTATTAACACATCAAATTTATAAGGCAACATCGAGGGTCAATGCAAATCCTAGAAGAAAATTGTGCGCGGAGTCGTGTGGTTGCTTATGCGACTCTAACCAAGCTGTGCGACAGGTAATCGGTCGGCAGCGACCACGTACGATTAGCGATAGTTCACCAACAACAGGAGTGTAGAAAGCAAGAAGGGACGAAGGGCTAAAGAAGGCAAGCCGTAGCAACCATCTGCATGTGCGATATGCTGCGGCGTGTAAATGCCACGAGACCTATACTGCGGCGGTCAGTGTCGACTCAACACGAACGCGGATTTCGAGAGCAGCCCTGAGGGACGTCGTCAACGTAGCCGCCATCATTGTCTTCATCGGTCGCACAGAGCTGTGAAGCGGCCAGACAGCACATGTGGAGATAACCTTGAACACACGGCCGTGTGCCATAAGAAACTGCGATACGTAGATCTAGCGCCAACGTCGCGAAGCCTGCGCGTGGCTTCCTAAATGTATGGCGCGCCGCTGCATGCAAACAATAGAGGATGGAAAAAACTAGGAGGAAGCGTCACGTGAGAATCTTGAAGCCTAGTCATAAAAATTGAGAGGAATTGGATGATGGGAAATAGGCCCTCACGTGACAGGCAGGCGGTGGATTTAGTCGGCTCGCCTTGGTTGCGCCTGCGGCGGGGTTCTGACATAGTACTATAGGCATGGCAAACGAACGCCGAGGTCGAGTGAAGGAATTGTATCAAGCAGTCGACTCTCTGACGTCAGTCATATAACGCACTGAACCACTACGCGGCTCGCCGCTTAAGCAAGCAGTAGACAGGCTCCAAGGCGAAGGCATCGGGTAATTATCCGGCATTCTGCCCAGCAACCCGCGAGGGCCACCTCAAAATCGACTGGTCACGTTTCGGGGCGGTTTCGGGGAAACGAGGAAAGGTTTCGCCTTTCAAACATGTGAAGGCAACCAAGCCGCACTTCCGACGGCAGACTGTCACGCTTGGGAGCATCTTCTGGGAAACAATGATGTCTTTCGCCCTTGAAAACGTGTGCAGGCGATCAAACGAGCGTCCGGGGTCCGCAGCAACTCGTCTCGTCTCATCTCGCGTCATCTAGTCTCATCCTATGTAGATACAAGACAGCGAAACCAAAATTAGTAACAACATACGCACCGGAGTTGACGGTACACGAGAACTGATTTTACGAAAAAATAGACAACGCCCGGACATACTCTGGACGGGTTTGGAGGTGAAAGCGCTTACTAAATGCGGTGGTAAGCGCAAGTGATGCTTTGAAAAATTATCTCGTCATGGATCTGGCTCCTCAGCCTTTCTCCACGTTTCAAAGCAACGCATTTCATGCCAACAACGACGCTCGCGGTTGCAGAAAACCACGCGTTATGCTTCCTACGTGCCTACATGCCTTTGACTGCTGGCGTCACTAAGCCACTAATCTTTACCACGTACCAAACAATCACGAATGGTCCGGCAACGATTTGGGCCTACTCCTACCCAATAGGCACCGTGCACGAGGCCCCCGAGAACGGGAGGGGTGGCTTCAGAGGATGTTGGCTCGCCGAGGCTAGCGGAATCTCGTGATGCTCCCTCCTATTTTGTTTCCTTCCTCCATGGCGCGAACTCTGAAAGCCTCGTCATGCGGCGACCGGCCTCCTCTCTGACGCTTCTTTCTGCACAAGCTGCGCTATCTAGTGGCACTGCCGAAAATTCGGTGTGTGGCCTCGAAGACAAGAAGCGTGGCGCCTGCGAACGATCAGAGTTGTTCCCTCGCTTGCCGCACACTCAATGGCACATACTCAGTTACCCAGGTTGGCAAGAGGTTCATTGAAGAGCGGTACATACCCACTGAATTAATTTATGGCGCAGCTCGCTAAAGCGTTGGCATGAAAGGCGTTCATTGAAAAGCGGCACATACCCAGTGCATTTGTGACACAGCAGTGTGTCGGGTTGCTGTCCATGAAGAACCCTTGTGACGTGGCTTCGATTACGCTCGAGCATCGGAGAAATTTAAATAATCTTTTCTGTCATTATAAGGCGGCACATTCCCACTAGCACATAGATAGTTACCCAAAGTGACGTCAAAGACGTTCATTGAAGAGCGGCACACACCTACTGGCACACATCCAGTGCTCGAAGTAGGCGTCAAAGCGTTTCTTCGAACAGCGGTGCCTACGAAGTACCGCGTCTACAGTGACCTGTGTCGGCGCGAAATAGCTTAGTTGAAGAGAGGCACGTATGCGCATACTGGGCAGTGGCACGTAGGGACCCACTTTCATCCGGAGATTGGTTTCGAACAGGGTTACCTCAGCACAGAAGCCCGATGCGCTAACCATTCGAGCACTGACTACCCAGTGATCGAGTAGGATGGAAAACAGTTAATGAAGACAAACATGAATGTATACAAACATAGATAGATAGATAGCCCCCGAAAAGTGCGTGAAGTACCCAGTGAATGCTAGCGTCAAATAGATTGTCAAAAAAGCTCGTTTGTCATTGAGCACTGCTTTGAAAAACATTTTAAGACTAATTTTGCGCAACAGGTAAATGACAGTGAGTCGCCATTTGGGAACGCGTGGCTTCGAGGGGCACGCATTCTTTGGATCTCGTATGTTGCTTCGAAAAACCGTTCGCACGGGAGGCTGTGTGAGCGAGGGGGAGGGGTTCTCCCTTTCACCGTCGTGATCAGTTTTTCTTCGTGCTTTAGCTCTTCTTTTTTTTTCTAATAAGTGGCAGCTTTCCAAAGCGTCAGAGCAAGGGGGTGCGGGCAAGAACTGCAGCTCACGTCCGAACCTCAGGAGTTTGCATCTCGCACTCGGTTGGGCGCGAGGACCTCCGCGGTCGAAGGCTCCCTTCTGCACAATGGCGGTGTCCCTAAACTCGGCCGTGAAGCCCGTCCAGAAAGCAGGGCGCCGCTTCACACTCGCGCTGTTGTGGGTCCGGACGGGGAGCGTGGGGCTAATGGAGTTACACCCGCAGCGGGCGTCACCTTGCGACACCGGTCCGAGCTCAATGGCAGTGTTTGTGCGGGTGTCGATGCGTGCGCGATTCATGAGGACGAAGCCTCCTTTGTGCGTTCACAAGCTGCGTACAAATTCGAGCTGCCTTTTCACGCGGCCCCCCAAATGACTGTTGTTGACACACTTTAAGCCGGTCTTCGCTCTTTCCCCGCGGATGGGATCTGAGAAAGCGCGCTCGCCGCCTAGCTCCTTTGCGACTGAAGAGTCTCGCCGACTGCATGTGTTCTCCGCGTGCTGCTACCTTCAACCATTGCAGCGTGTGCTTTGACGGCGGGACGGTCTCGCTCTGCGTAGGCGTTCTGTGTACGTGCTTATACGTTAAAGAAGTCAATCATTTTCTTCGGTGTTACTGCCAAAACCACGATCTAATTATAGGGTACACCTTGAGGGGAGAATACCGCCGCCGTGGCGGGACTGAACCCGTCCACTCAGCAGTGCAACGCCATAGCTATTAGGAAATGGCGGCGGATTTATAGGTGCTTACGTTTCAATGTAGCATGCACTGCAAGAAGTTGTGCTAACTGATGAACATTAGAGAGTTTTAGCACCATCGTTAGCGTCTTGTGATTCCCGAAACCAGCTGCTATGCGACTGCAAGTGTGAGGAGTTTACCGGGTTTCGGTAAGTTTACCGGGGCAGCTCCGGTCAGTCACCGTGATCACGCAACAAGATGGCTGCGGTGCCCAGACTGACCGCTTCGATCCTCAAACTAGGGGCAAATTATATGAGATCTTTTATCTTTATTGTAGATATAAGTCATTTGTGTGGACGATACTAGACCTATAAAGGAACAGCAGCGAGGCCAGAAATTGGGTGAATTTCCTGTACTGCCACTCGCTTTTTTTTTTCTTTTAAATAAACGTTTTGATATATATCCTGCTAGGCGGATGGCCTATCTAGACTCTATAGTGTTAATCAATATTGCAGTACTTCGTTGCGTGACGCGCTGGACATCCACCTCGCCAACTTTTACACGTAAACCTGAATTCATCTGTGTGAGCGATATTGCAGGTTTCTGCAATGGGAGGCATACTTTTGTTAGGGCCCGCTGATCGTCTTAGCAGGAGAAGCGGCGGGGCCCGAGACCGAAACGGTAGCCAAATGACTCTTGCTATACTTCCCGAGAAATACCTTTAACGCAATGCCCTGATTTACTCGGTACGTCGAGCCGCGTAGCACATCCTGACCTACAATGTATGGAGCCATAGAATACGGCACCACTTGGGAGAATACGCAGCCGGAGCGCATACAATTTTCGTAGGCACCCTAGACGGTGCGACTCCCACAGAAATTTATTTCTTGGAATAGGTATTATTTTTTTTTTCACTTTGTACGCGCTAAAGTGTTCATACACGAGGCCGTTGCAAAGGCCTATGCAGGAAATCATCTCAATCGTCATCATCGTCACAATACAGGGAAACAAAATCCCCAGGGCAGAAAAATACCAATACCTAGAAATATGGATTCAAAGAGGGGAACGAACATTTGTAAAAACAGGAACAATTAGTGTAAACGAAATGTAAGAGAAATGCAGCCTATAACGAAAAACAGAATGCTACGAAATCATGACAAGTATGAGGTAGCATAAGGCATGTGGAAAGGACTTATGGTTGTTGGACTTACATATTGGAACTAGTTGTGTTTAAAATTCGTAGTGAAAACTTGACCAGAGATTATTAAAAACGGCTGCAAGAAGGCTATAGCTGTAGGGGCCCAGGTAAAAACGGCAAATGAGGCGATGGCGTTAGGTGATTGGAGTACCTAGGAGCTCCACAGCAAGAAAAGAAGGACATGCTCCAAGAAAGGACCGAGGAGCACGAAAGAGTAAACGTGGACGTTTGAGGATCTTTAGGTACGTATATACAGCAAGCAAGGTCGACTCACAGTGGAGGAAGGTAATGAGGAAATTATGCAGCAAAATTTACGTTAACTGCAGGAAAATTGTGAGGAAAAAGTGCTCAGAGGCAAAGTTGAGAAGGCAAGATGATCATACTGGATGGGCCCGATGGAGAAGCTAACGACGAAAGTTTGTTGAACCACGAAAAATCAAATCGGCGCAGAAAACATGTACAATATTTCCAAGCGGAGCGCACTGCTGTTTAAAGCGAGATAAAAATGCCTGAGAACAAGGTGGATGGAACACTTGCCTATGGGGCATAGCTTGCTCGCGCGTCGCGGTACGCAAACAAAACATCCAGAGATCAATGAAGCAATGCAGTTTAATTGTAGTGAAGAAAAGCTTATTGAATATGTGCTAGAGAATATAGTTAAAGACTACTCGACTAGTGACAGGACAAAAACAGTGAACATGAGCAATAAATGTAAAGACATTGCATTTCTTTCAGGACCAATGGTTTGTTAGCTCGGACCGCGGGTTCATAAAGTTTGAAAATAGGAGCTGATAAAATGTAAAAAATTGACGATATCGCTGGCATCCGCCACTACCCCGTTTCAAAGGAAATCTTATACCATTCATGCAATATGCGCAAAAATACACTTCGCCTCTTTTTCTTTCTTTTTTACGAAGTGCGTCGCGATTGTCGAATCGCATCTGGCTACTGCGACCATTTGTTTTCCTTACTCAAGGCTGTAGTCGAGCCAGGTGTCCAGCAATAACAGGACGTTCATCACAGGAATACAATGATGGCAAGGACAAGGTGCTCATTAGCGCTTCACATATTAGTCAGTACAGTCGATCGCTGCTCTCTTGCCACATAGAAGACTACTTCAACACATGACGACGCATAGAAAGCGTTCTGTGCTGTGTTCTTCGCCTCGTGTTGGTAAAAGCAATCTGCCGTGTGACGAACTGTACCAACAAGCCGAAATTAACACGGTGCTAATTTAACTGCCTTTACCAGCAATAAATAAAAAGGGATTGTGCAGCTTACAGCACCTCCCGCCATTTTATTTATTACCAAACTCCTGAAGCATCGCGTTAATCACGCACTTAATGTCAGCTTTCTCGCCGATTCCCTTCTATTTCAGCTATAGGATCGCAAAAGCAAACTAAGATTACCATGGAAAGGTCTATATATACAGGGCGTCGCACGTAACTTGAGCCAAGATTTTAAAAATGAAAGGCGCGTCGGAAGCGACCTGAACCGAACGCATACTATTCGCAGTCAGGTAATTTTTTGTTTCCCCGTAACTCAATAATTAAGTTTGATTACCCAACTGTTCAATTGTTGGATGAGGACCCGAAGTGTGATAGGCACATTTGTAGAGCAGAAGCCACCGATCGAGTTATTTCCTGTGCGATACGTCTCACGTATTCCTTTTTTCCGGTTGCAGAGAAAGCCCGCGAAATATGAAACAAACCACCTGACGGAGCGGTTGCGCAGTGGCATCGTGCTGCTCTCAAGCGTGCGTTCGGTGAACGAGGTCGTCCGATGACGGCGCCAATGCATGCTGCTGGCCGAGATCTGCCGTGGACACGCCCGGCCGCTTCCCCGTCGCCGGCCACGATGCAGCCGACCTTGTTTACCGAACGCATGCTTGAGAGCAGCCAATGATGCTGTTATATTTTTGTGTTTGTTATCGCGTTTACAGTATACGCTATAATATAGAAGTGACACAGTACGAAAGCAAGAACCGAAGACCATCTGCTGCAGATAGACCGCCCTTTCTTTGCCCAGGAAATTCAGTTGGTTTGTGTTTCACGCCAATATGCTATGATCGAGGTCAAATGGAAACGCGAAGCAACTTATTTATTTATTTATTTATTTATTTATTTATTTATTTATTTATTTATTTATCTATAGATACTTCGATCTTTTATAAGATCTTAGCAGGGTGGGAACATACAACTATACATTCATACAAACATACAGTTGAAGCAATCATGCCGACGCTTGAATTCAACATGGCAGAAGGACAGAATGCCTGAAAAAAGTAGCAAATAAACAATGTGCGGTTGAGTCATGAATGCAGGTGCGCCTGAAAACGAAATATGAAAACGTATGATTCCCACCATATCGCTATGGTGGGACTCAAACTGAAAAACTGTTTTCTCTATGAAAACGCGAATTACCTTTATTAACATTTCCGTGGCAAAAGTTGCTATGCTTCTCAGTTATATCCGCTTTTCTGCGTACTTTTTCATAAACCGCATTATTGTGCCAGGAACATCTGAACAGTGGGCACAATAGCGTTTCTGCTAAAGTAACGCTTTTATTTGATAGCCTGTGCGCAGCACATTAGCCAAAATAGTACTTCTTAAGATTGTACGCTTTAGAGACAGTTCGACAAAAATAGGTCCAAGTTTCCTTTCCCTGACTGTTACTTAGGAAATATTTCCTAAACGCTATTCTTCAGCATTTTTACCTCGGCGCGAAAGATTACAAAATATAAGAGTATCTTGTGAACCTGCTTTATAATCAAAGAACAATGTTCATACGATGCAAAAACGAAACGTTTGAAGGAATGCGTGAAACGATCGGCTTTCTGAAATTATTTTATTCGCCGGTAGTTTCCCACCATCGTCAAATTCAAGTGGCCCTCACGGGTTCCAAATTTTTTTCCGCTATAAATATTTCGGGAAAATACTGTGGAAGTAATTCTTATATACGTGTGCAATATTTTACATTTTTGAGAGAAATTGATATTGAAATCAAGTATTGGACGGAAACCGTCTGGTCGGGAATATACACGACAGTTAAAAGCGGACGCCGACCACGAGTCGTCAGCGTCCGCTTTAACTTTTGTCAGAAATTGCTCGAGCGCCACGGTTGGGACAGTTGGCGTAGTTTGAGCCTGCTGCGAGCGGATCCCATGCTCTGTCAACCCTTAATACGGCGGTCAGCGGCTTCTACTGCGTCAGCGGCTGTGACGTCAGGGGAAGGCACACGGATGCGAAGCCTATGTTGCTCACTTAGACACGCTTTTGTAGAAGTTCGTGCAAGTCGAAGGAGAATCGTGCAAAACATGCTATCACGACAATACGGGGCCTTCCGAACGTGCATGCGAGGACGGCAAATATGGGCGGAGCTTCCGCTCGCTTACGCAGGCATCCCCACTGTTCAGAAACGTCCCACGCGGCAAGCATATAGGAACGGTACCCGTACTGCTAAGGATGGCACGCAAAATCACACCATCTGTTTTCTTCTCAAATTCCCAAGCTAATGATCAAATCTACTTCAGTGCGTTGCCATGAGCAAGCCTAGCGCATGCTTCGCCGTCCCGTCAGCGTGCCAATTGGCGGTGCCTACCATGACTCGCGAGCGACTACAGCGTCGTTTGACCTGTTTGCAAACATGCAGGAGTGAACTAGTGACCCGTTTGTTCAAGAGACCTTTGCTCTTGTGACAAATGTTACAGGCCTGCGCGGCGCACGCATGCAGCACAGTCACAGCGTAAGCTGGAGGGACGCCTCCATCAGAGATCCATTTACGACAGCACACATTAGAGGGTCCATACCTTGCGAAGAACGAGAATACGGGGCGCACATATCACATGACTGAGTGCATGGGGGACGCTAGGTGGCAGCGTGACGTGCGGACGTGTCTTCATCAGCTCCGCCAACCGAAGTTGATACGGTCCAATTTACCCTTCCCTCACAATTTTTACTGGAACGACTCCGGGAAGTTACAAGCAGCAGTTGGATGCCGCATTTATTACGGTAGGTCCACTGAAACGTTTCTTGTGGGCCCTTTCTCCGACACCAAGGGTTAAGCCTATTTTGGCTTAGCATGAGATTGGCTCCGCCTTAGCGCGGGAAGGCGCGGCCACTCGCTTGGCCGACCCCCAAGAACGTTCTAGAACATTCGCCATACCTTACGAGGCAATGGTAGAGCGCGAGCCAATCTCCAAAGAAGACGCCGAGTCCAACGGCTGGATTACCATTCGCAGAAAGCGGAACGCGCAAAACAAAAAGGCGTCCGCGTTGGGGCAAAACAAGTCGGCCAGCTAAGAAAGGTTGCCGCAGCCTCCAGGCTACCGCGCCTGCCTAAATCCCACTTTCGAGTCGTCGTCTGCCCGGGTGGAGGGCTGGACGTGCGAAAATGCAGTCAGATCAAAGTCACGAACGCCATTTTAAGGGCGGCCAAGCTGCCCCCGGCGGCAGCCGAGGAGGATACCGTGTCTGCGAATGCAATGCAGAATATCTTTGTTATAAGCACACCCTCCGAATCGAATGCCCATGCATACTCCAAAGTCCGGAAGATTATCTTGGCGGATAAACGGCACCCTGTCGCGGCTTACATTACACCTCCGGGTAATACCTGTAGAGGCATGGTCAGAGGCATCGATGCCGATCTGCCCGAAGCTGCACTGCAAAGCCTTTTTGTCACAGCCAGAAACCCGATGATACTCGGAGTCAGGCGCATAAAAGAGTCGACTACCGTGATCATACTGTTCAACGGCACGAAAGTGCCCAACTATGGCCGCTGCGGCCCCAACACGGTACGCACGCACGCTGTACAAGAGACAAATAGACACTTGTCGCAACTGCGGACGAGTCGGTCACAGGCACGACGTTTACCCCAGACCGACCGAAAAGGTGTGCGCAAAGTGCGGAACTTTGCAAACCACAAACGGACACGAATGCGTGCAACCCAAGTGCGCGCTCTGCGGAGAGGCTCACCTCAACGGCAACCCAACCTACCAAAAGAGGTATCAAGTTCATTATGTCGTGAGAAGAAGACGCAGAAGAGGAAGGAAACGCGGCAACAAGAAGTAGAACGCAACGGGCAACGCTGCGGGTCGAGGAACTCCAGCTCCCGCCACAACGCCAGCTACGGAGGCTCCCAGGAACGCCACCGCGGAACGCTGTAGATTGAGATCTAGGAGCAAATACCGGGTCCGGATCAACTCACAACCCACCTGGGCTAGCAAGGCAGCCAAAACAGGTCAGACCCGTGCCACCGCCCAACAAGGGCAACTCCAAGAGCAAACGCTAGGCAAAATTCAATCACTCGAGCGCGGAAATTCGTCTCGTATAAGGGAACTATGAGAAATTAAATCATTATTGCAGGAAATACAGTAGAGAGAACGCGTGATCGGCGGCCAAGCTGCCGCAGCAGCCGCCTCTCTCAACAGAGGCGCTAAAGGCAGGGCGAGCCCCGAGCCCATGGACGAGGAGACACTTAACGTCTCGGGAATCAAGCAACTGCTTGACCGGGGCGCTGCAAGCGCTTGAGTTCGTCGGACGTGTGTTCCTGCAGCTCCGGCTTTTGAAGTGCTTTTTCCCTTTGGAACTGCGAAATTCCGCTACCTCTGGCCGCTCCTCGTAGCCAGTCCACCTGTGGCACCGAACCGAGCCATCGACGGCCCCGGGATGCTCCCGGGGGCAAGACAGCAATAACGCCGCGCAAGAAAGAGCAGCTGCGGCAGCAGTTAGCTGTGGAGATCATGGCGACTACTCCTGCTGCTATGCTGCTGAGTCGGTTACCGCCACCAACGAAGAGTCGATGGAAGACGAGGTAGGGGACCCGCGAACACAGGCGTCTCGGTGCAACGCTGCGTCACCGGGCGCGTCTCCAGTGCTTGCCTCGTCAGTTGTATATACTGTCCAGAAGCGTCCGTGTCGGCTGAATCCAGACGCTCTCCCGGAACGCCCGTCTAACAGCCCCCCTGCATCGTACAAAGTTGCCATCCGTCCAAAGGAAGGCTACAACATAGAAGACATCCCTACGACGACCCTTCAGAAAATGCTCGCTTCTTGCGTCACCGCGACGGGCTTCTCAGGCTACACATATCACCGGGCCTCCAACACGGTGTCGGTGTGGGTGCCGTCCTTAGAGAAAGTGTGTGCCCTGTGCACATTGACAGCAATCACCCTTCCCAGGGAGGCGCTGCGATCGTTCGGCGGCGTCGGACGTGCTTCGCACTAGCTCCACGGATGCTCCCGTATTTTTGCGCACTATCACCGTCATCCCCCTCACAACCGGTTTTATCGTGATCGCCAAGCTCTGTGCTTTGCCTGGATACCACTCTCGTCCAGGTGGACCAATTTTCGGCACTTTTAGAGACTCTTTTCACTCCCGGATACCACGCTACCTCGCTAGGCTTTGTCTCATTACGCCTAGCGCCCCTCGTCGCGGCTTCCAGCCCGACGATGGCGGCAGCCACTGCGGTTACGGGCTACGACCCTGCCTCACTGCAAGTGATCAGCATGGAGACTTCCTCTTCCAACCAACTTCTGCCATCGGAGAAGGAATACCTCGAAGACATGGTGAATATCTGGAAACGCAAGCAATTGAAACGCAAGCCAGCGTCCCTGCACCGAGATGCCGCAGCTGACGGTCATTCCGCAGCTGCGCAAGGCACACATGCGCGGCGTCCCACAGACGCAACGCGCACCTCTGCTTCTTCGCCGTTGGCGAAACAACGCAAGTGGCGTCCACGTCAAACTCCTCGCCTCTCCCGAGACGACTACATCGTGGTCCTCAAGCCTCGCATTCCCTGCGAGCTCCGAACCTTTTCCTCCGCTGATCGTCTGGGCTACGCAATCCGGGCTTACCTTGACCCGACCACCACACAAGTGCAAGTGTGGCCGATCTGGGACCAGAACATCATCAACTGCAGCACCACCGTGCTGCCCAAGGCTGAAAAACTCCTCGGAGATTTCCAGCTGCCGGTGGGGGACCAGCTGCTACCCGTCCGAGGTCACGCCAAGCCTACCGGGGAAACGTGCAGGGGGGTTATTACCACCAACCCTGCCGAGACCCCTCAAATGATAAAGCTAGAACTTCATTGGCCCCAAGGTACCATCCTTGCGGTCCGTAAACTCGGCGACTCCACCGCGGCCGTGATTACCTTCGAGGGCACGAAACTCCACCGCTCCCTCTTTTACCACTGCGTGGCGACGTACGTTCGACCGTATAAAAAGACTATTCCGGCCTGTCCTCAGTGCGGCACCATAGGCCACCGGCCGTCCGTGTGCCCCCATCCCGACCCAGACCGCTGTACCAAGCGTGGGACCCTCGCTCCCGAAGGCCTCACCGACCACGATTGCCAACCCATGTGCCTCCTCTGTCACGGTGCTCACGAGACCGGGGCCAGAGGTTGCACGGCACATCCTCGAGCGCTCAAGTCCCCACCACTCTACGACAAGAAGGGCGCCCACCCGAAACAGCCTGGCTCCCAGCGCCCGGCCGACACCCAAGAATTTCCGCCGCTCGTTGTCTCGGCGGCGCCACCACAGGTGAGTAGTTGGGCTGGAATTGCTGCTCCCAAGCCTCTCTCTCCCCCACGTATTGCCTCTCCCTTCCCTGAACTTGCGGCGCCTCGCAAGCAGAACGCGGACCTTCAGCGGCAGATTACATTACTGACCAAGCAAGTTGCATCCCTGCAACAGCACACTTCGCAGGCGCCCGGCCCTGCCATCCCTACCCAGACTGCCCCGCCGGCCGCCCCCCTCAAGCCTAGCTCTCAGGCGGCGCCCACACCGAGTACTCCCCCGGCTACCGTAGCTAAGGCTCCTCTGCCGATTGATTCAACTTTGCCCCTCGAGGAGCGCGTCTCCCGCTTTGACAATCTGCTCCTCCACCACATCTCCACTTTTTCCGTTCAACACATTGTAGCTGAGGTAGTGCAGGCCATTCAGGCCTGGGCGATTACTCAGTTCAAATCCAAAACATCACGGTCCCGCTCTACCTCGCGAAGTAGTGTCGGTTCCGCTCCCCGGCTGCGCAAGGTGGCCATCACCACCTCGACACAGGGCAACCCGGCTTCCATCCCCCTTCCTGTATCCCAAGGCTCCGAACAGGGCATGGAGGATGACATATAAAATCTAGGACATTCATGATGGCCACCAATCGTACACCCCATTCAAATCTGCCGTCCCGCTTCGATATCGTACAGTGGAACTCCAGAGGTTTCGGGAACAGGCGAAAGCGCTCACACCTTTCCCTCTTTCTCCAATCACTTGACTCCAAACCGGCCGTCTTGGCACTCCAGGAATCTGGCTCAACCCCAACCCTTTCCGGCTACTGCCACTACGTAGGCGGCACCACCACTTGCCTCCTCGTGCATAAGATGTATACGGCGGTTCATATCGATCTCGATCTGGACCTCCCGTATGACTACTGCATGGTCTCAGTGCTCCCTCAGCGGAGGGGCCAACCCTCGATTCATATTCTGAACGTGTATTGCCCCCCACACCTATCGGGGGTGTCCTTCGCGCAACTCTTCCATCAGGCCTTGCGTACGGCGGCCCGTGAACCCCTGGTGATAGTCGGCGACTTTAATGCCCCCAGCCCTCACTGGGGCTACCACTACGAAAAGACCAGAGGCCGACAGCTTAAGGAGCTCATCTCCTCGCTTAGCCTCACGCTGCTCACCGATCCGGTACATCCCACACGTTGCGGTAATTCGGTGTCACGCGACACTTGCCCGGACCTCTCCCTCACCAGTAACATCCGCGATGCTACGTGGGAGAATCTCGATGAAAACATTGGTAGCGATTATTTTCTGCTCCGCATTGCCTTCACACCGCGACAGAAAACGCGCCAACACTGGGGCCAGGCCCGTCTTACCGACTGGACGAAGTTCAGATCTCAACCCTTCACCCCGATCCCTGATTCAGACGAATACGCGGCGTGGGCATCCTACGCCCTTCATACGCAACATGCGCACACACGGACCCTTGCCACCTCTAACGTGACTCCTGCTATCGACCCACACCTCCTACATCTCTGGGATGCTCGCCGCGGCCTCATACGCCGTTGGCGGCGAAACAAGCTGAACCACAAACTCCGCTCCCGTATCGAGGCGCTCACCACACAACCGGCTGCATATTCTGTGCAGCTTGCCGATTCAAATTGGACCGACACCTGCACGAACGCAGCAGGCCAGATGAGCTCCAAGAGCACGTGGCGACTCTTCCGGAGCCTTCTGGACCCCTCCACCACCCGTGGAGAAACACAGCGTCAACTCCGTCGCGCCTTGCATGCCTATCAGGGCACGACGGATCAACTCGCGAAGGATCTCTGTGACCGATACATTTGTCGCACGGTCGACCCCGAGGGCCCCGAATACACATATTCTGGTTCCCCCAACTCTAACCTCGACGCTCCGTACACGCTTCCCGACTTGCGGGCTGCGCTGGCGAAAATGCGGCGGGGCACGGCTCCCGGCCGGGATGGCATCACAGTGTCGCTCCTAGCCAATCTCCCCGACCAGGCTCTTTTGTCGCTGCTCCACCTTATTAACTCGATATGGGACGGCTCGCCACTCCCATCAGAATGGACCACATCGCGGGTCACTTTCATCCACAAGCCGGGCAAGCCGGTTAGCATTGAGGCCCTGAGACCCATCTCTTTGAGCTCTTGCGCCGGCAAACTCATAGAAACTATGGTCCGCGACCGCCTTACCGCCTACCTGGAGGCTAGGGGGACCTTTGCCGACACGATGTTTGGCTTTCGCCCGCATCTGTCGGAACAGGACGTATTGCTACAGCTCCACCACGATGTCACAGAGCCGACTCATCATCATCATCATCATCAGCCTAGTTACGCCCACTGCAGGGCAAAGGCCTCTCCCATACTTCTCCAACTACCCCGGTCATGTACTAATTGTGGCCATGTTGTCCCTGCAAACGTCTTAATGTCATCCGCCCACCTAACTTACTGCCGCCCCCTGCTACGCTTCCCTTCCCTTGGAATCCAGTCCGTAACTCTTAGTGACCATCGGTTATCTTCCCTCCTCATTACATGTCCGGCCCATGCCCATTTCTTTTTCTTGATTTCAACTAAGATGTCGTTTACCCGCGTTTGTTGCCTCACCCAATCTGCTCTTTTCTTATCCCTTAACGTTACACCCATCATTCTTCTTTCCATAGCTCGTTGCGTCGTCCTCAATTTCAGCAGAACCCTTTTCGTAAGCCTCCAGGTTTCTGCCCCATATGTGAGTACTGGTAACACACAGCTGTTGTACACTTTCCTTTTGAGGGATAGTGGCAACCTGCTGTTCATGATTTGAGAATGCCTGCCAAACGCACCCCAACCCATTCTTATTCTTCTGGTTATTTCAGTCTCATGATCCGGATCCGTGGTCACTACCTGCCCTAAGTAGATGTATTCCCTTACCACTTCCAGTGCTTCGCTACCTATCGTAAACTGCTGTTCTCTTCCGAGACTGTTAAACAATACTTTAGTTTTCTGCAGATTAATTTTCAGACCCACCCTTCTGCTTTGCCTCTCCAGGTCAGTGAGCATGCATTGCAATTGGTCTCCTGAGTTACTAAGCAAGGCAATATCATCAGCGAATCGCAAGTTGCTAAGGTATTCTCCATCAACTTTTATCCCCAATTCTTCCCACTCCAGGCCTCTGAATACCTCCTGTAAACATGCTGTGAATAGCATTGGAGATATCGTATCTCCCTGTCTGACGCCTTTCTTTATAGGGATTTTGTTGCTTTCTTTGTGGAGGACTACGGTGGCTGTGGAGCCGCTATAGATATCTTCCAGTATATTTACATATGGCTCATCTACACCCTGATTCCGTAATGCCTCCATGACTGCTGAGGTTTCGACTGAATCAAACGCTTTCTCGTAATCAATGAAAGCTATATATAAGGGTTGGTTATATTCTGCACATTTCTCTATCACTTGATTGATAGTGTGAATATGGTCTATTGTTGAGTAGCCTTTACGGAATCCTGCCTGGTCCTTTGGTTGACAGAAGTCTAAGGTGTTCCTGATTCTATTTGCGATTACCTTAGTAAATACTTTGTAGGCAACGGACAGTAAGCTGATCGGTCTATAATTTTTCAAGTCTTTGGCGTCCCCTTTCTTATGGATTAGGATTATGTTAGCGTTCTTCCAAGATTCCGGTACGCTCGAGGTCATGAGGCATTGCGCATACAGGGTGGCCAGTTTCTCTAGAACAATCTGACCACCATCCTTCAACAAATCTGCTGTTACCTGATCCTCCCCAGCTGCCTTCCCCCTTTGCATAGCTCCTAAGGCTTTCTTTACTTCTTCTGGCGTTACCTGTGGGATTTCGAATTCCTCTAGGCTATTCTCTCTTCCACTATCGTCGTGGGTGCCACTGGTACTGTATAAATCTCTATAGAACTCCTCAGCCACTTGAACTATCTCATCCATATTAGTAACGATATTGCCGGCTTTGTCTCTTAACGCACACATCTGATTCTTGCCTATTCCTAATTTCTTCTTCACTGTTTTTAGGCTTCCTCCGTTCCTGAGAGCCTGTTCAATTCTATCCATATTATAGTTCCTGATGTCCGCTGTCTTACGCTTGTTGATTAACTTAGAAAGTTCTGCCAGTTCTATTCTAGCTGTAGGATTAGAGGCTTTCATACATTGGCGTTTCTTGATCAGATCTTTCGTCTCCTGCGATAGCTTACTGGTTTCCTGGCTAACGGCGTTACCACCGACTTCTATTGCGCACTCCTTAATGATGCCCATGAGATTGTCGTTCATTGCTTCAACACTAAGGTCCTCTTCCTGAGTTAAAGCCGTATACCTGTTCTGTAGTTTGATCCGGAATTCCTCTAGTTTCCCTCTTACCGCTAACTCATTGATTGGCTTCTTGTGTACCAGTTTCTTTCGTTCCCTCCTCAAGTCTAGGCTAATTCGAGTTCTTACCATCCTGTGGTCACTGCAGCGTACCTTGCCGAGCACGTCTACATCTTGAATGATGCCAGGGTTCGCGCAGAGTATGAAGTCGATTTCATTTCTAGTCTCACCATTCGGGCTCCTCCACGTCCACTTTCGACTAACCCGCTTGCGGAAAAAGGTATTCATTATCCGCATATTATTCTGTTCTGCAAACTCTACTAATAATTCTCCTCTGCTATTCCTAGAGCCTATGCCATATTCCACCACTGACTTGTCTCCAGCGTGCTTCTTGCCTACCCTGGCATTGAAGTCGCCCATCAGTATAGTGTATTTTGTTTTGACTTTACCCATCGCCGATTCTACGTCTTCATAAACGCTTTCGACTTCCTGGTCATCATGACTAGATGTAGGAGCGTAGACCTGTATAACCTTCATTTTGTACCTCTTATTAAGTTTCACAACAAGACATGCCACCCTCTCGTTAATGCTATAGAATTCCTGTATGTTACCAGCTATTTCCTTATTAATCAGGAATCCGACTCCTAGTTCTCGTCTCTCCGCTAAGCCCCGGTAACACAGTACATACCCGCTTTTTAGCACTGTATATGCTTCTTTTGTCCTCCTAACCTCACTGAGCCCTATTATATCCCATTTACTACCCTCTAATTCCTCCCATAACACTGCTAGACTCGCCTCACTAAAGAGCGTTCTAACGTTAAACGTTGCCAGGTTCAGATTCCAATGGCTACTATGCGGCAAGATGACAAAGCCGTTCTCGCTCTCGATCTTCGGGGCGCGTTCGACAATGTCAAACACAGTAGCATTCTCGCTAATGTTTCCACCACAAACTGCGGACAGAAGACTTTCGACTACATCCGCGCTTTTCTTTCTAATCGCGCTGTCTTCATCCGCCTCGATTCCACCGAGCACGGCCCTTACCCACTAGGCACACGGGGTACACCTCAAGGAGCTGTCTTGTCACCTCTACTCTTCAACTTGGCCATGCTGAACCTCCCCTCCCTCCTGCAGAAGGTCGAGGGGATACACCATGCGCTCTATGCTGACGATATTACAATTTGGACCAACACCGGCTCTCCGGCTCAAATCGAGGAACGCCTACAACAGGTGGCCCTTCTAGTAGACACTTACGCAGGCTTCTTGCTGCCTAGAGTGTTCCCCATCCAAATCGGCACTCCTATCAGTCTCCCGCCTACCACCACCCCAGATTTCTCTCCCGCCCGGCCCTGTCCCATCGGTCCAGGACCTTAGGATTCTCGGGGTTCACCTCTCGTCCTCCCTGGACCCTAAGGGTACCATAGCTACTCTCCGACGCGCCAGCGAACAAGTGAGCCGTATGATTCGGCGGGTCTCTACCAAGCGTGGCGGCCTCCGAGGGACCCAGTCCCTCCAGTTGGCCCAAGCGTTTGTTCCCAGTCGGGTCCTCTACGCCTCGCCATACCTTCGCCTGCGTCGTCACCACGAACACCAGCTGGATATTCTTCTCCGCTCCGTGTACAAGCGCGCGCTGGACCTGCCCATCGCTACTTGCAATCGCCGCTTTGCGGCCCTGGGGGTGCACAACTCCTTCGCGGAGCTGCGGGAAGCCCAACGCGTCAATCAACTCACTCGTCTGTTGCAGACGCCTTGCGGGCGCCGCCTGCTACACAAACTTGGCCTCAGCTCAATCTCTAACTTGGTCCCTCCCTCCCCGATACCGGAACTCTGGCGTCAGAAGCTATGGGTGAAGCCACTCCCCCGCAACATGAATCCCGAACAACACCCCGGTCGCAGGAAAGCGCGTGCCGCAGCCCTCCAGGCGCGCCACTCCGAACGCCCCGGCGTATTCTACGTAGACGTCTCGGGCCCTTCCCCCTCAGGTCACTTCACGGCCGCTGTGATCACCGAGGGTCACCACGTCGATGGCCTCTTGTTCAGAGCCGACACTGTAACTCATGCAGAGGAGGTTGCCATCGCTTTGGCCGCCTCCCACCCCACTCGCACTATCTTGACAGATTCGCGCTCAGCCTGTTCTCGATACATCCAGGGTTCCATCACCCTGCTGGCGGCTAGTCTCCTTCGGGCCGCCTCCTGGCGTTTCAACCCTCACTCCATCAGCATAATCTGGACCCCAGGCCACACAGGTCTTCCCGTTAACGAGGCGGCGAATGCCGCTGCCAGCGCTTCTTTCCTCCGGGCCGCTGCCCCCTCATGTCCTGTGTCGGATCCTGGCAACTCGAGCCTCACACGCTATAGTGATATTCTGGATTATTATCACACTTCGCGCCGACTCTACCCTAACCCTGCACGCGGTTTGGCGAAAGCGGACGAACGACTACTACGCCGCCTTCAGACCAATACTTTCCTTAGTCCGGCGGTCGCCCGGCACTTCATGCCGGAAATCTCAGGCACGTGCCCGACTTGTCAGGTCCTCGCCGATACCTTACACGTTGTGGCTTCGTGCCCCGCCGCTCCACTTTCCTTTTCATCCCCTTTCCCCATCCCTACTAGAGAGGCTTGGGAGGAGTACCTGCTCGGCTGCTCTACCTTGGAAGCTCAACGTTCCTTGGTGGCGCGTGCCCGGGCAGCGGCCATCTCCAATGGCGTCCCGGAATAGGGGCTGCCACTCAGGCGCACAGCAAGCAACTCTCTCATTAACTTCCATAATAAAATGTTTCTACCACCACCACCTTCCCAGTGGACGCGTCTTGCCCGTTCAAGCATACCTGCTCTCTGGCACGGACATCTCTCGCTAAGTGGTAACAGGGGTCGATCCCGACGAACCGCCGGAAACTCTACGGGATACTTTGACTTGTGACACTCATCATGTGCTGCTAGCCCGCTACCTAGGACGTGGTCGCACATGCCTGGTAACAGTTTCAGGACCCGCTACCCCACCCAAACGGTTTATCTACAATGGGTGCGTCCTTCGACCTCGTTCATACCGCCCAAGCGTAGTATACTGCTACAAGTGCCTACAACAAGGCCACATGCGTGCTTCGTGCCCTAACCCGGCTCCGGTGCAGACAAATGAGCCAAACACCTCCCAAGCATTCCGATGTGGTCTATGCAAATCCAATGACCATTCAATAACGGATCGCGCTTGCCCAACGAAACGTAAGGCTCAGAAAAGTAAACGCGGCGTTCGCACTTTTCGCCCTACTCCACATACCCAGGACCTGTTGGTGTCTCCCAACCGCTTCGCTCCGCTAACAGAAGAGGATGAAGCCATCGAGGAAGACGACCCTTCATCATCTAAGGGTGTATCTACTCCTCAGGCAACTTACAGCGATGTTACTAGCCGGACTCGTCACAGGCATCGTGCGTCTACAACGGCCCAGGAGGAACTTCAAAAGGAATTGGGTGAAATCGATCGCAACATTGAAAAATTGCAAACGGAACTATCGAAACTCAACTCTCGCCGCAACCGCCTTGTCACTGCGAACACTTCGTCGACAACAAATAGGTCATTGGCGGCACAAACGCCTCATAAATGTCAATACCAGTGCCGGCGTCAGGTATTGCGTCTGTGCGTGAACCTGCGCCTAAACTCGCCTCCGACCCGGCATCGCTTCTGCGTTATGATGTGCAACAGTTACAGGCCCTAACTGCCACTCTTGCGAAGCACTTATTATGACGGCTGCCACAATGGCCTCCAACCCGCCTTCATATGTAATTCAATGGAACTGTCGGGGTCTCGCTAACAAGGTTGGCGAGCTCCGAGAACGCATTCGCTTGGGCTCACTTCGAGCTTGGGCGTTCCTCCTGCAGGAGCAGAACTCTCCTTCTCGAATCTTGGGGTTTACTAGCTACGCAACACCTTCCATCCCAGATCTCCGTGCGTGCCTGTCAGGTGATAAACCAGGCAAAGCAGCTATATATGTTCGTACCTCCCTCGTTAAGACGGCTATACCTATGGTGACATGGTGCACTGCGTGGCAAGAGGTCGTGGCTCTAAAGGTGCAACTCTCTCAGTGTGCTGTTGTGCTTGTGTCGTGTTATGTGCGTCCTCACTCGGGACAGGCGCCCCGTCTTGGTCTAGGGTGGATCACCTGGCTTCGTCGGCATCATGCTGGCTGTCCTATGCTCATTGTCGGTTTTTTCAATGCTCCTCACCGTGAGTGAGGGTACTATGTGTCTAGTGAACGTGGACGTCTCATCCTTGATACTCTCACCCAGAACAACTTTAATCTGATTAATGACGTATCCATGCCTACACGACGTTGCACCCACCCACGAATGCCACCGTATTCACCGGACCTGGCCTGGTGGTTGGGCCATCAGACAGTTACCTGGCATCGAGAACCGGACTGCTGGGGTAGTGATCACCAACCCATTCGGCTCGGCTTAGCCCCTCAGAAAACCGACTGCCTCCGTCGCCAATGTAGGGTAATCGAATGGGACACGTTTCGTGCTTCGTTATCAAGGGACGCTCTTGCCCCTCTATGCGACCCCATCCCAATGTTACAATCGGCGGTGAAAACAGCCACTTTAACGTCATGGGTCGAGGAATCTCGTCCGGCTCCAGATGTTCGACTCCTACAGCTTTGGGCACAGCGTCGCCAAGCAGAGGTTCATGCCAGCCGACACCCAGATTCCGTGGAGGCTCAACTCCGCCACCGTCAGCTGACAGCTGCAGCTAGACGCCACGAACGCCGCCTCTCACGTCAACGCTGGTTGGCCTGGTGTTCTTCGCTGGGTCCAACCACCAGCACCGCCTCAATTTGGAAAACGTTCCGAGCAATGGAAGTTGGTGGACGCTCTCCTGACCCGGGTTCCAGCGCGTGCCTCGCGTCTGGCAAAACCGCAGACGCCTTTGCATTTGACATAGCGCAGGCATTATTTCCCGGTTATGATACGCAGCCACCTGTGGTCTCCGCCCCATTTACGCTTCCGCCGAGTGCAGGGGCACTCCCATCAGCTCACGCTATCGCTGGGATGCAGTCTCCGTTCACGGTGGCTGAATTTCTCGCTGCAATAGACCAAGCCAAATTGAAGACTGCCCCGGCTCCTGACGGCGTGACCTATGAGCCGCTTAAAAACCTAGAAGGAGCCACCTTGAAAGATGTTCTTATCTCGTTAAACGCTGCATGGCTGTCAGGAGAAGTACCGGAGCACTGGCTGCAAGCAGCTATAATCGCCATCCCAAAGCCCGGCAAACCTCATGACAACATATCAAATCTTCGACCAATTTCTCTTACGTGCACATTATGGAAATTGTTGAAACGCATGGTGGCTAACCGTCTCCAGTGGTGGCTAGACGTACATCACTGGTATCATCCGTCGCAAGTTGGCTTCCGCCCCCACCTTGGTGCAGAAGACGGCCTAGGTCACTTGTCCTCTATGGTTTTGATTGGTGGCCGATCGACCCGAGTGAGGTCCGTGCTCGGCATGGATGTGCACAAAGCATACGACCACGTCAGCCACGCTGCCCTCGCTGAAGTGCTACGCTGGATTCACTTACCCGCCCACATATGCAAGTTTATTCACACCTTTCTTACATCTCGTGAATTCGCCATACGCATCAACAAGGAGAATGTGGGATCCTTTCGGCCACATCGCGGTGTACCGCAAGGGTCAGTGCTGGCCCCCATACTTTTCAACATTAGCCTTCTACCCTTGGCATGGCGATTGGGCGACATTGCTGACCTGCGCGCACTCATTTATGCGGATGACATCACACTCTCGACTGTCCACCCGTCTCTCCAATTTGAAGCCACAAGGTTGCCGCTCGCTCTTACATTTACAGATCAATGGTGTTCTTTTCTGGGACTCACGTTGTCGCCTCAAAAGACGGCTGTGCTTCCGGTCGCGAATGCGCGCGGCCGCGGTGCGTTTAACACCACCCCTATCGTCCTTCTCTTGCACGGAAACAGAATTCCAATCGTCAACTCACTCCGAGTCCTCGGCCTGGACTTGTACGATTCCGGGTCCGCCGGCCCCTGGATTCGCACAGCACGTCAGAAGACATCCCAAATGCTGCACCTCATCCGTAGGATTTCTCAAAAGTCAGGTGGTGCCACAACCACCATTGCCAGCCTCCTCATGCGTACTGTGCTACAGCCAAGATTGATATACCAAGCCCAGTTTCACCACATGACACGAGCAGAGTGGGACCGCTTGGAATCTATCAATCGAGCAGCAATGCGGGTTATTACGGGCCTCCCACAAATGACGCCCATTCACGCACTCCAGGCCGAAGCGCAATTAAATACGCTAGACGAACTGGTCCACCAGCGTCGCCAGGCTCGTTCCACAAAGTGCCGTAATATCCCTGAAGCTGCAGCTCTTGAGAAGTATATGGCAGACGGTTCAGTGAAGCCCTGCGATTCCTGCTCGCCACGATCACCATGGCTTTATCAGCAAGTTACGGACAATCGGCCTCTGACTCGCATACACACACGATCCATTGGCCACCTTAGAGAGTCGAGTGTAATAGCAAATAGCTCATCAGGTACGAGTGCAAGCTCTTCGTGCAGACATGTAGCGTATGTCGACGCTAGTGTGAGTGATGATCACGTCACCACGGCTATCGCTTGTCCTGAAGTATTGTCAGAAATCGCAACCTGCTCGTATGCTTGCTCCCCTGCCTGGCCGTCGACACAGGCGGAGCTCTTGGCAATCCGAGACGCAATATCCATCCTCTGTCCGCTGCTTCCGCCGTCTAGTAGACACATTGATATCTTCACCGATTCCTCAGCTGCCATCCGTTGTCTGCGGCGTGTTCTGAATTCCGACGTTTGGCACAGGAGATTCAGGACACAGTGGAGAAATTATCCGTTACAGTACGTGTACAATGAATACGTCGCAATGCGCATCCCACACAAGCCTTAGTGGATGCCGCGAGCCGTAACAAACCTTCGCGTCCAGTTCAACTGGCCCCACCTCTCCGGAGACAAGGCTCCTCGCAGAAAAAGAATACCTGCGGCGCGCCACGCGAGCACTTCTCCCACCGTGTGGCACCGACCTCCCTGGCGGCCTAGCGCGCTGGGAAGAGGTCTTGTTACGCCTCCGTGTCGCCCTCACCCCTGCGATAGCCTGGTCGTGGTCGGCACAGTACCGTGCTTCCATCAGCGATTCCTGCCCCTTCTGTCCCGCTCCTGTCTGCGAGGTGGACACTGGGCACCTCCTCTGGACTTGCCCTTCTCTACATGCCCTCCGCCAGAAACACCTGCTTCGATGTGGACCACCCCCAGGTCCGCCTCCAGATGTAGAAAGTTGGATCTTGGGGCCCCATCACCGGACATTGCTGGACTTCCTCCGCGAATCCGGAGTGTATCTACATGTTTAAATATTTCGTTATGCCAGAAGGCACGCTGTCGCAATAAAAAAAAACTGCTTGACCAGCTAAGTTCGGACATAGTTGCCGAAATTAGCCCCACCAAGGTCCAACTGAACGAGCACACAGCGAGGATCCAAATTTTAGAATCCGACCGACAGTGTGCGCTGCTGGGTACGCCGCCACTAAGTAAGTAAGATGGCTAACGCAAGCAATCTAGCGTTATGTGGCAATGGAATTGCGCCAGCTTCCGCAAAAGGAAGGCAGTCTTGCAACAACTACTTAGCCCTGCTAACAAAGGCCGTCAGTAATCCTCCTCCAGGAAACACTCACCGATGTGATCGCTCTTCGCGACTACCACACAGAAGCGCACTTTTCAGAGGGCAAAAGAGGAGTAGCGACACTCGTCTCAAAGAGTCTCACCTATTTACGTCACGACGTTAGGCCGAATTTAAAAGTCGAACACACCATGATTGAGCTCATCCAAAACGCTAAACTCAACCAATCCGTTTTCATTCTGTACGTGTACAGCTCGCCAGCCGACAGAAGGGAGACGTTTAACGCTCGCTTCCAGAAGGCATGTAAAATTGCAGGCGATCATTCTCTTATCATAGCAGGGGAATTTAACGCACGACACCAAGATTGGGGTTACATCGATGATACGGCCGAGGGCAAGGCCCTCACGGCACAGATAGTAGCCTGCGGTCTCACCATGGTCACCGATCTAAAATACTCCACCAGAATTGGCAACTCGGTCAGCAGGGATACCACGCCAGACCTGGCCATGTTTAAGAAAGCGGAGGAACTGGTATGGACCATTTACAAGAGACTCTCAGCAGCGATCACTACATCAGCAGCCTCGCGATAAGAGTCTCATAACCGCCTCTCATAAAATTCAGAGTAACGGATTGGGACCTCTTTAGAGCTGTCAGAATGAAGGACGAGACTAAATACCGCTTGTTAGAGGAATTATTCGCTCGCCTCAGAGAAGACGTTGCCGCTTCCACAAAGGAAGTAGAGACGGACAAAGAGGTAGAGCGCGTGGACAGCTGATTAGCACACCTCCTAGAAGCCAAAAACGCGCTACAGGCACAATGGAAAACACAAAAGTTGAATAGGCACCTACGCAAAAAGATTGCACAACTTAATAAGCAAATAGAAAACCATAGCCAAACCCTCGCTCGGGAGCAATGGGACGAAGTATACAATGCCGTCGATGGGCAAATGAGGAGCGGAGCAAAATGCAACACCCGCAAGCATCTGCTTGGAGACAAACAATCCAAAGCCAATCAGCGGCTCACTATTGATAGACTCACTCACAACTTAAAAAGCTCTGGCATGACCGAGAAACAAATGACAAACGAGCTAACCTCGAGATACCTCTGCATCGAATCCGGCTCAAACAATGATTACCCCTCTGCGACGCACGAGAACGGAACGGACCCTCTGGGTTCCCCCTTCACGTACGCGGAGGTTAGAGAAGTATTATACGAACTCAATTGCAGATCAGCACTGTGTCCTGATGGGATCACCAACAAACTCTTAAAGAATTTGGATGGCAGGGCCACCTAGCTACTCATGAATAAAATCAATAAGGCTTGGGAGACAGTCGAGGTACCACTGGAGTGGCGTAACGCGACCGTAATCCTCATCCCGAAACCAGGGAAAACCTTAGAGCTTGGTTCGCTCCGGCCGATTTCACTCACTTCCTGTGCGGGGAAGGTCGCCGAGCACGTCATTCATTCTCAATAGGGCCACTAAGTTCACAGAGGAAAAGAATCGGCTTCCGTTCAATAAAATTGGATTCAGACCATCCATGTCCACACAGGACATAATGCTGCTTCTAAAACAGAAGATTATTTACAAGGTCTCCAGAGACGCCAGAGCCATTCTGGCACTGGATCTAGAAGAGGCCTTCGAAAAGGTAACGCACTCTCACATGCTCGAATCGATTAAACAAGCGGGTCTGGGAGAAAATTTCTACAAGTACGTCAGCTCCTTTCTAAAGGATAGAAAAGCTATCATTCGCCTAGGAGCTCTGGGCTCGAGAACATGTGATCTCCGCCCAAGAGGCACCCCGCAAGGGGCAGTCCTCTCCCCCTTTTTATTCAACTTATCCATGAGAGCTCTCTCCCAAAAGCTGGCCGAGATTAAAGGTGTCGGTCACGCCTTCTAAGCCGACGACATCACAGTCTGGTGCGAGGGAGGCAGCGACGGGCACATCGAAGAGAAATTACAAACAACGATCACAGTAGTTAAGGATTTTCTCACGAAGGCAGGACTATGCCTGTCGGCTAAGAAATCAGAACTGCTACTATACCGACCCACAATCGGTGCAAAGAAAGGGACACCTCCCGATATCTCTATCACCACCGAGACCGGATCCATCATCGCGGTAGTGCACAGAATCAGAATGCTGGGCATGTTCCTGGAGGAGGACGGCAGTAATGACTACACCTTAGAGCGCATCGCAACCAAAGCCGATTCCATTACAAATTTAATACCGAGGGTGGCCAACAAAAAAAGGGGGGCTATCGGAGAATAATCTTCGGCGACTCCCCTATTGAAAAATTTGTATGAGAAATTGAACAAGATGTATGCATGTCGCACAGATTTGACGAGAGATTGAACGAGATGTATGCATGTCGCACAGGTTTGACGAAAAATGAACGATATGAAATGCATATTGAACGAACTCTCATAGAAAACGGGGGAGATCTGTATGATGTGCTACGCAGACTTTTACGAAGTGCACGAGATTTATGCGATGTGCGATAAGAATGCATAGAGCTTGTATGATATGTGTGCGATGAGTTGTGTAGACCTGACGAGATTATGTATGACGTGTGTGAGGTGGCGTGTGATGTGTACGCACCGTAGTCGTATGAGCAACTTGATCTTTGAAGATGACTATGAATTGCATACAAAGTGTGTGCACTTAAGTTGTAGTGCATACAAAAGCTCATTAATGACAGTCAAATTTATGAGTTGTTTGTAGTACATGCAAGAGCGTGATCATGTGCTGTATGATCACTTTGAACCATTGTGAAACATATATACCAGCACAAACTACAGAGCAAATAAGATGTTCAGAGTTCAACTTCTGGAATTTCATGCAACGAACACATATACATCCCCATCAAAGCTGGTGTCGGTACTTTTGATGCAATGATTTTCACTTGGGGACATATTCTCGGATGAACACTTATGGCGATACTACTGCCTTTGCATGACGCATTCCTCGACCAGTCAGTAAGCACAGGATAGCACAATGATATTGTCGAAAGCTATCATCAGAGTTTGAATTTCTTGTTAAGAGTAGATCTGCCTAAGATTTTATTGCAATTTAGAAGTCAGGTACCATCAAAGTTTAATAATAAAATGCTACATGTTGGTTTGTGCACGCAATAAAATAATCTGGCAATGTGATTATAGCACACTGGAGACACTTCAAACAAGGACGAGTTGGCAAAGTTTATTGCAAGGAGTTTGATCAGTGACAAATTATGTATGCACTTTGTCACATCCTAATAATATTACTTGCATCAGAGATATCAGTCAGAGGTAGTAATGGGCGAACTTGAACCTGCATATTTTCCAAATAGCCAAGTTCGTCAACCACAATACTGTCAAATACAAATCTGCTAAGAGCATGTTAGTGCCTGTTTATGTCCAATTGTAGAAGGCAGGCATGAGATTGGCGATGCATGCCCACATATAGAAATAAAAAGCAGAACCACAAGACAGTGTAAATAGGTTGGTGAGCAGATAGCCAAAATAGCAGTCAAAATCCATCGCACTGTCAGAAATAAATAAAAAACATTGTAATTAAATAACAATCCCTAAAAATGTCATGTGATCAATTGTGGTCATGATCACAGTTACTGCTGTGAAAAATTAATTGCACTAAGTGTTTCACAACTTGCCGAGAGAGCTTGACCTAGTAAAAAATCCTCATATGTGCACAGCAGTGGCAAAAAACGAGATGAGCGTCGCATCTTGGTGACCATTATCTGCCTACATACTACACAAAACTGAATTTGAATTTAAAGGAGAAATGATAAAGCAGTTCGTGTGCCAATGATGGTTAAGCGCACTGCAATGCCTTGCCATGCGTTGAAAGCTGACCTCCAAGCAACCAAAATGTAAGTGACCCTACACTGAAGCAGGGTCTTTAAATGACGAACGTGTATCACATCCTGACATTCGCGGACGCAGTCACCAAATGAAAAGCAGCTTTGCAAATCGCAATAACGACGAATGTCACACGCGCGCGCACACAGACAGAATGCGAGCAGTTTCCGAAAGCACTCGCCAAAGACTGTACGGACGTTCCTACGCGTTCGACGCATATCAGAAGCGCGCGCGCGCACACACACACAAAAGGCGAGCAGTTTCCGAAAGCACTCGCCAAAGACGGTACGGATGTTTTTTTTTTACAAGAAAGCAAGTCCCGCCGGCGTGGTACCATTTCCCGATGCACAAACAGCACCACTCATTAACAGTACACACTCGTAGAACGGCGCACAACAAGCTGGAACAAAGTGCACACCACTCGACGCCAAATCCGTCGTCGATTACACCGCTGAGAAACACGAACACCTCACAAACCAAACGACGATGTGCTGCGAACTTCAAACAGATTTTACGGCCCTGTACGGTTGATAGGGCTGCTCCACAGGCTGTCCTCGCTATTGAAAGCAATGTCAGCAAAGTTGTTGAAAAAGGCCGCCTAAAACACGCAAAAACATCGAAATAATACGCCTCTACTACCGACGGTACCCATGCGATCACTGTTACCGGAACCACAGACGGCGAAGTAAACAAATGGCGTCATTTCCCCTCATTTCGGACCGAGACTTAAAGTTACTTTCTCAGTTGCACGACTCTTCCTTTCGAGCAGGGCGCGACTTGTTCCTGGGAACGTGAGGGCGCTGCGGTCGAGCTCTGCACCAAGTGAGCGGCGCTGCTCTGCTGACAGTGCTGACGTGTGCACGTTAGTTGCGGGTGTTTGCGCTTCTTGTGCTGTAGCCGATTTTATTTTCTCATTGCGTGTGCCTTGTCACTGTCCTCGTGCACGTGGCTGGCGGTCGAGGTCTTTTGCGTCCGGTCCAAGTTTTGCGCTCACGGAGACGCCAGTACCGGCGACGTGTGGGTCACCGAGCGATAACATTGCGTGTGCTCTTTGGTTTGTAGGCCCACTTTTTAAAAATCTAATTCCTTTCTTCGGACGTGCACCCCCAGGTATGGTGTCCGTAGAATATCATCATCATCATCATCATCAGCCTGGTTACGCCCACTGCAGGGCAAAGGTCTCTCCCATACTTCTCCAACTGCCGCGGTCATGTACTAATTGTGGCCATGTTGACCCTCCAAACTTCCTAATCTCATCTGCCCACCTAACTTTCTGTCGCCCCCTCCTACGCTTCCCTTCCCTCGGAATCCAGTCCGTAACCCTTAATGACCATCGGTTATGTTCCCTCCTCATTACATGTCCTGCCCATGCCCATTTCTTTTTCTTGATTTCAACTAAGATGTCATTAACGCGCGTTTGTTCCCTCACCCAATCTGCTCTCTTCTTATCCCTTAACGTTGCACCTATCATTCTTCTTTCCATAGCTCGTTGCGTCGTCCTCAATTTAAGTAGAACCCTTTTTGTAAGCCTCCAGGTTTCTGCCCCGTACGTGAGTACTGGTAAGACACAGCTGTCTTACACTTTTCTCTTGAGGGATAATGGCAACCTGCTGTTCATGATCTGCGAATACCTGCCAAACGCACCCCAGCACATTCTTATTCTTCTGATTATTTCACTCTCATGATCCGCATCAGCAGTCACTACCTGTCCTAAGTAGATGTATTCCCTTACCACTTCCAGTACCTCGCTACCTATCGTAAACTGCTGTTCCCTTCCGAGACTGTTAAACATTACTTTAGTTTTCTTCAGATTAATTTTTAGTCCCACCATTATTATACTTCAGCTTAAACAACAACAGAAAGAAGTAATGGCTGCTTTATTCAGCGAGTACCATGTAAATGCCGAGTGCCGCGACAAGCAACCATAACTGTGCCAGGCTATAGCAGACGACGCTCGGACGCTTAGCGCGGAGGTCGATGGCAGTGCTGCGGTGGCGGGAACGGCAGAGGGCTGCATGGTGCGCATAGGCGAGGAGTTGGTGTACTTAAAGTGGATCTATAAACGTTGTTGCGACGAGCGGCCGATGTGATACCGATCGTTTGATCATATTTACGTCGTGCTTAGTTAGAGAACATGTGCTCCTTTTTTGTGTGAATTAAGGATCACTAAGCCCTGGAGCCTGTGCAACGCTATTAGCTCGCTGTATGTTTCTTGCGGTGCGCCGTTGTTGATTATCGTAGTGCGGTCCATTCGCGCTTTCTTTGTTCCCGGCTCACGAGAAGCTGTTGTACTCTCGCCGCTCCCGCATCGGATCACAGTGCACGGAAGAATGTGTTGATAGTTGTACTATCGCGTGCGGTAGTTCACCGCAATTCAACAGTACGCTGGGCGGACTGTTGGTGCAGTCGATGCGGCGGGAACGGACACGAAGGAGCGCTCGCCTCGGAAGGTAAGTCCGGCGCCTGGCGCATTCTTATGGTTCATGTAGTGTACCTTGTAATGCGCAGTAGAAGATTATTAGTACAGCTACAAAAACAATAACAGTGGTTCCCTAATGTTCGTTCGATATCGTAGTGCACATTTAGCAAAAAGTTTCACGAAAATTACCCCGAGATTGATGTTGCTAAGAGCTTCATCTATTGTTTATTTTCTTTTTGTTATGAAGTATGCTAGCGCCGGGGCATCGCTTGGTCTGAACGGACACAAAAATTCAAGCAGGGAATGTCACTGCTTCTGTACGTAATTTCTCAGCAAGAAATTCTATAGACAATTCTAGAAGTACGTTGATGTGTTGTGCAAATGTTTTCACAGCTGACGTCAACGCGCGACGGCATCCAAATGATCCGACTCATGAGAAGAGTTTAGCTTGTATGCAAACTTTGATGCTTATAAATTGTCGCCAAGGCAACCTGTATTTCTTGTGTTTAGGGTTCTGTTTGTTTTCGTGCCTTTGACACGTTGAATAACCGTCTGTGATGTAAGAATTAAATATTTAATTTGTCTAAGCGGATGCAGCTTCATGTAGCTGGCTGTACGAGAGCTTTCCACAATTTGACGCGATGTTGTTAAATCACAAGTTTGCAGTTTCAGCTGTGATTACAATAAGCTGAACATTTATTGTTTAGGGATGTCACAGTTTCCTGAGACGGAGGCATCTGTGCACCACATAGGAGTCTGCGGCACTATGCAGCCTGAACAGCACGACAAAGCATCTGATCTGCCTGCTTTGACAAGGTATACGTACAAAACGGTCACAGCCATTTATGTGTTCAAGGTTCTGTTCGTGTATTTGGTACCTGGCAACTTTCCTGAGTCTCTCATGCAATTTATAAATTCTTGCTATTCTACAATTTTACTAATGTTCCATTAAGTAATGAGAGTGAAGTTCTATTAGTGAAGATGTTCTAAAGCTGTTGAGAAATGGGGTGGCATAGGATTGCGAAAATGCACGTAAGAAAATAGTCATGGCGCTTTATGCTGCTTTCTTAATTGCTAGCAATGAAAAATCCGTAACAAAAATACCAGAAGGGCACTTGCTTTAGGTAAGCTTATTAAAATACGTTCCAGAAGGAGGCTAAGTTCGCAGCAACAAAAGCACTGAGAAAAACTCACTGATCTAAAAACATGTTAGTTTCTGCTTTTCCAAGTGTGCTGCTTGTGTACAGCGTGTCAAGGTAAATAGTGGTTAATAATGTATGCATAGAAAAATGTGGATGCTGAGGGAAAGCTTTAGGAAAGTGCGTGCTGTCTGCATTTGTCGCTAACAGACGAATACTGGCTAGTCATTTTCTGCGTCTGCCAGAATATAGCGCTCAATTTCCAACACGGAGCGGTCTTTGCGTGTACACTGCCCGGCGTTTAGAGGGGCTTTTCTCGCCAGATAGGCACAAGATCAACCACGCAATTAGTGTCGGTCTGCTCGCTGCTATTTGGCGGCTCTTTATACGAAGTGCCTATGGACTGCAACGGTCCCAGAAAACTGGATGAATGCAAACATTATACTATTCCACAAAAAGGGAGACGTTAAATAATTGAAAAAATTACAGGCCCATTAGCTTACACCCAGTATTATATAAAATATTTACCAAGAGTATCTCCAAAAGAATAAGTGCAACACTGGACTTTAGTCAACCAAGGGAACAGGCTGGCTTCAGGAAGGGATACTCTACAATAGCTCGCACCCATGTCATCAATCAGGTTATGGAGAAATTCGCAGAGTACAATAAGACTCTCTATATGGCTTTCATAGAATATGAAAAGGCATTTGATTCAGTAGAGATACCAGCAGTCATAGACGCATTGAGTATTCAAGGAGTACAGAACGCTTACGTAAATACCTTGGAAAATATCTACAGAGGTTGTACAGCTACCTTAACTCTACACAGGGAAAGCAGGAAGATACCTATAAAGAAAGGGGTCAGACAGACAGGGAGAGACAGTCTTTCCAATGCTATTCACTGCATGCTCGGAAGAAGTATTCAAGCTATTAAACTGGGGAAGGTTTAGGAGTAAGGATCGACGGTGAATACCTCAGCAACCTTCGGGTTGCCGATGACATTGTTCTATTCAGGAACACTGCGGATGAATTACAACAAATGATTGAGGACCTTAACAGGGAGAGTGTAAGAGTGGGGTTGAAGATTAATGTGCAGAAGACAAAGATAATGATAAATAGCCGGGCAAAGGAACCAGAGTTCAGGAACGCCATTCGGCCTCTGGAGTCTGTGAAGGGGTACGTTTACCTAGGTCAATGAACCACAGGGAACCCTGATCATGAGAAGGAAATTCACAGAAGAATAAAAATGGGTTGGATTGCATACGGCAGACATTGCCAGCTCCTGACTGGAAGCTTACCATTATCATTGAAAAGGAAGGTGTACACTCAGTGCATTTTACCAGTGCTGATGTATTGGGCAGCGACTTGGAGGCTGACAAAAAAGTTTGAGAACAGGTTAAAAACCACGCGAAGAGCGATGGAACGAAGATTGCTAGGCATAAGGTTAAGAGAAAGAAAGAGAGTGGTTTAGATCACAGAGCAAACGGATATAGACGATATTCTAATTGACATTAAGAGGAAAATATGGAGCAGGACAGGTCGTGTAACGCGCCGGTTAGATAACTGTTGGACCACTAGGGTTACAGAATGGGTACCTAGAGTTGGAAAACGCAATCGAGGACGACAAAAGACTTGGTTGAGCGATGAAATGAGAAAATTCGCGGGCGCCAGTTGGAACAGGTTGGCTCAGGACAGGGGTAATTGGAGATCGCAGGGAGAGGCCTTCTTGCTGCAGTGGACATAAAGCAGCATGATGATGATGATGGTGATGATGATGATTAAACATGTAAATCACCGCATAAAACCTGTGCATATACTGTTGGCTCCTATGGGTGTACCTCCAAAGGAACAAACCTGGTAATCGTTTGCGCCATTGCTTACGTAGTTTCTTCATCTGCTTGCTGGCGTCGATTGCATGCAGCACGCGGCCCTCCACAGCGCATAATCAGACACGGACCAACAGCCGACTCATGACCAGTAAGCGGGCCGAACCCGGACAGCGGAGCACGGACACGACGTTTTGCAGCCAAATATATAAACCAGGGCTGCGTTCCCATTCGAATACCCTAATTTCACGGAAATGCAAATGATGCGATGCACTTTTCTTATCCTTGTATTATACTATGAGTGGCGAGGTGCGAGAAGTGTACAGCGATATCTACAGTTTTACTCGCTGCTCGAAGCATCTAGGACTCGAGTATCCTACGCGGTACACGTTGCTGATATCCCCTTGTTTGTTTGTGACATCCTCAGATCGTTCACGTCCATCTTTAAGCGTGGCTCACTTTCGTTCCTTCATACGCGCGGACTTCACGTGCAGAGAGCGAGAAAACATTATTTAACGGGGCCCGTACGAATGCCGCGGGTGGCCCGGCCCAGGTGGGCGACGTGTTTGTGTTCGCTCCTGCTGAGCGAGACGACACGGCCGCTCCCTGCTTCGGCGCCTCTGGACGCGACACACGGGCCACCCCCGGCCAGCTCGATGGCTGCTGCCACTGAGACGCCGCCGAGAGTGAAATGTGGACGCGCCCGGTTGAACACGGTAATGCCCAGCGCAAGCTGTATGCGCTCTACGAAATGTCGCTAAATGCAAATGGTGTATTATAAGAAAGGCTTACCTTGGGAGCTCTTCTATAAACACATGAGAACAGAGGATTTTTTTCTTTGTGGATACCACGGCGCCGATATCTATGAGCTCTCTCGCATTGAAAAGGAAACGTTAGACTCTATTAACGACAGGAAGTAGCATTGCAATTTGCGACATTTATTTTTCATCAAAATTCTTCAAATTTTGTAGCTCAGCAGTGCGAGAAAGCTTGGACCCGGGGTAACAAAAGGACCCGTTCTATCTGCCTTTTTCGCGCTGCAGCTGTAACATACAGCACACAACCTCGCCTACCTTCCGTCATTCATAAAATTTGCAAGGTTTTAAAAAGTGAATGAACAATTTACGACTGCTTGTCTCATCAATTGAAAACGATGTAACAGTTTCACCTATGCTATGGGCATTCATATATATATATATATATATATATATATATATATATATATATATATATATATATATATATATATATATATATATATATGTGTGTGTGTGTGTGTGTGTGTGTGTGTGTCCTCTTCAGATGCTCTATGAGGTGCAGTTTATGTAACTGCGGTATCTGTTTTCGGCGCAGTGTTACAAAGCTTTTTTACATATTGTGCTGCCATTCATTTGAAGTTATCAATTTTCGTTAAATAAAGAAAATTCTAAATTGTAAATCGAAATTCACTTTACCCCCAATTGTTTCTATAACGATATAGCTCCTGGCACTGAAGGGTGATCCTGTCAGTGCCAGGAGGCACCAGTCTGTGCTTGCAACAAACTTGAAGGAACTTTGTTGTCGTACCGTGCGCCGATTTAGAATAAAGAAGGTTCAGTATAGTTGCCCCACTAACACGTTTATATTTTATAGGGATCAATGGGGAAAGAGGAACTGTGAACGGTTAAGGTGTACAACAGAACTGGAAGCACGGCAAACATGAAAGAGCCTTTATGTTCATGCGAATGCAGCAGAACACACATACAAAAACGAGACACTAATATGCTAACGAGCTCGCAGGAATTATATAAAGAAAATATGGTCTACTAATTGTTATTCAGTAGAAAAGAAGTCGAACGCCGGGACATTTGTTCATCCCGACTCAGTAAAGTCGGGACACAAGACGTTTTCTGAAAAGTGGGGACTGTCCCGCTGAATTCGGAAAAGCTGGCAACCCAAACTCAGCTAAATCCCTTTTATTTGCAGCAGAGCTTTTGTATAACGAGAACAACCGGGGGGCCCGATATCGGGCCCCTCGGCTAACCCCATTTTTTCTCGTTCATTACGTAACGAGTGCCCCGAATCCGGCAATATTGATGCCTTCAGGTAGCATGCGCGGGTTCATTGACCAGTTGCCTTCACCCTAAAAGATCGCTTACTCGTGACTCCTTCGGCGGAAAGGATGTTTGTGAGTGGTGGCGCTGGCTAACGCTCCCAGGGTTCTAGTAGGAAACATAAATACCCAAGAAAGCAGATGAGAAAACGACGCCGCGGTAGCTCAATAGGTAAAGCATCGCACTCATAACGCGAAGACGTGGGATCGTTCCCCACCTGCGGCAAGTAGTTTTTTCATTTTCATCCATTTTCATTTCCATTAATTTATCATTTCTTCAATTCATTTAGTAAGTTCACGTAATTTCCCCTGTGTTGTCGTTGAGGTGAACGTTTGTTGGCTTCTTACGACATGTTTAATAAGAATGGGGCCCCTCCGTTAAGCCCCTCTCTTCTTGTTTACCATGCATTTATATAACTTAGGTACGACTGAAGTGTTAAATGGTCATTAGCAGTTAAGATTTCACATTAAATGACGCAATCATCCGCGAACAGTCTTATGGCAGACAAGTGTTGTTAGGTAGGTCATTAATTTAAATAAGGAAGAGCAACAGTCGTAGAACTAACCCCTACGGTATTCCAGATGCCACAGGACAAGGAGTAGAGTTGTGGGCGTTAACTGTTACGAACTGCGTGTGCCCAAACAGGAAGCACTCTATCCATTTTAGTACGTGAGGGTCTAAATAGTTAGTCGCAACCATATACAGCCAACAGATAATGAAGGAAATGAATGCATAGAAGAAAATACTTGTAGTTTTTGATTGAAATGTAAAAATTAGAAGCTAAAGGTAAATGGAGGCAAAAGAACAACTCCCTGACGGTGGAAGCCGAACCCACAACCTCCGCATTACACAGTTGTGTGACGGCGACGACAGTTGGCATGTCCACATTCTTGGATATTTCTGAATGGGCACAAGATCTAAGCCAAGGACTGTTAACCAGCGCCACACTTTCACCGCAATATCGAAAACAAAGCTTACATTGCCGGTTGTGTTTCTTCATTGCTTCAAAAACATTGTCGTTCTTTTACTTCTGAGAATTCGCGATACATTGTTCAGCAGGTGGAGAACAGTAACATGACACTCCGTTATTGCGAAATATTTGGTTAGCTTCCATATTTGAAAATACCAAATAGCTCATTTTCGAACACGAATAAAATATTGTCACGTAGTAGTGACGGTGAAGAAGGCAGCAAAACTGTGATTGACGAAACTAGCGTTTTATTGTGAAAACTTGTCCTCGGTGATGTTGCACTACTTTGCAAGGTATTTGCAACATCACTCCTCGATGATGTTGCAAATACTTATGCGGGTTTAGGCATAGTAATGGCATAGGAGAGTAACTTCATGCTGCTGCGCTAACGAGCGGAGACAAGCTGTACGCTACTTGACATGTTCTGTACGCAACAGAAGTGACCGGCCTGGACGTTCACGCGAAATGCCGTTCGCAGCAAGGAAAACAACTCCACCCCCGCCGTGGTTGCTCAGTGGCTATGGTGTTAGGCTGCTGAGCACGAGGTCGCGGGATCGAATTCCGGCCACGGCGGCCGCATTTCGATGGGGGCGAAATGCGAAAACACCCGTGTACTTAGATTTAGGTGCACGTTAAAGAACCCCAGGTGGTCGAAATTTCCGGAGTCCTCCACTACGGCGTGCCTCATAATCAGAAAGTGGTTTTGGCACGTAAAACCCCATAATTTGATTTTTAAAACAACCACACGAGGTCATCCTGCACGTGAGTAAAGCCTAATGTGACACTAACATTGAAGTCACTAAATTGTCACCCTGAAGGCGTTGTGCGACCCCCCCCCCCCCCCGGTGCAGCGGTGGCGTAGAGGTAGAACACCCGCCTCGCGTGCAAGAGGTCCGTGGTTCGAATCCCGGTGCCGCGCAATTTTCCGCCGGATAAAAAAAATCCGCGTGTTGATAAAATTGCATAAACAGGCCTGGAGTGTGCCCTGATCCCGGTGACCAGAACCGGCAACGCACTCCCTCACCAGAGCAGGATTGGCCACCCTGGTGCAGTACTTGGCCACAACCTCCTATATGAACAAAACAATCAAACCCCGGCCCTCAGTCACCAGCAGTTGCGAAGCAACTGAGCACGGTAGCGGTCAGACCTGCGACGCACCAGAGGGCGCTAAGAATCCCTGGCTCCGGACAGGCCGCCATTGTAATATGAACCTGGCAACGTTTAACGCAAGACAGCTGACATAAGGAAGTATAATACGGATAGAATTGAACGTGCTCTCAGGAACGGAGGAAGCGTAAAAGCAGTGAAGAAGAAACTAGGAATTGGCAAGAATCAGATGTATGCGCTAAGAGACAAAGACGGCAATATCATTACTAATATGGATGAGATAGTTCAAGTGGCTGAGGAGTTCTATAGAGATTTATACAGTACCAGTGGCACCCACGACGATAATGGAAGAGAGAATAGTCTAGAGGAATTCGAAATCCCACAGGTAACACCGGAAGAAGTAAAGAAAGCCTTGGGAGCTGTGCAAAGGGGGAAGGCAGCTGGGGAGGATCAGGTAACAGCAGATTTGTTGAAGGATGGTGGGAAGATTGTTCTAGAGAAACTGGCTCATGACTTCGAGCGCACCGGAATCTTGGAAGAACGCTAACATAATCCTAATCCATAAGAAAGGGGACGCCAAAGACTTGAAAAATTATAGACCGGTCAGTTTACTGTCCGTTGCCTACAAAGTATTTACTAAGGTAATTGCAAAAAGAATCAGGAACACCTTAGACTTCTTGAGGCCTACGTCAAACCTGGAGGCTTACGAAAAGGGTTCCACTTAAATTGAGGACGACGCTACGAGCTATGGAAAGAAGAATGATAGGTGTAACGTTAAGGGATAAGAAAATAGCAGATTGGGTGAGGCAACAAACGCGAGTTAATGATATCTTAGTTGAAATCAAGAAAAAGAAATGGGCATGGGCAGGACACTAATGAGGAGGGAAGATAACCGATGGTCATTAAGAGTTACGGAATGGATTCCAAGGGAAGGAAAGCGTAGCAGAGGGCGGCAGAAAGTTAGGTTTGGGGATGAGATTAAGAAGTTTGCAGGGACAACATGGCCACAATCAGTACATGACCGGGGTAGTTGGAGAAGTATGGGAGAGGCCTTCGCCCTGCAGTGGGCATAACCAGGCTGATGATGATTTGCTCGATATGCATTCAGTCGATGGCGATCCGTGCATCGAATTCGAGCTTCACGATCGCGATCGTAGGCAGTCGCTAGCATCGTCATGCCGAGTGAGCTGAACTAACGATCAGAATTGTTGAACTGTGTAGCAATGACCATCCTTGATCGAAAGTCAGAAATTTGATCCGCTCGGGCGCGATCTTAATTGAAAGTGACTGTGTGAAACCACGGTACTCTAACGTTCTCTGTGCTTCGTCGTCTGGCACGGCGTCAAGCGAAAGCTTTTGGGGTTTTGAAGCGCTTCTAAGAGGTCTTTCATTGCTCACTACTGTACACAGAACCGGGACTTACTTGCCGACGTAATCGGCGCTACTACAAGTCACTTCGTGCGGCTAGTGAGACAAATGAGCCCTTATTTTCCATGTGTTTTTATTCGTCCAATGATTGTGGTCAGCTTGGCGCACTTTGTAAACGTTGGGAAAAAGCGTCGGGTTGTTGTCAGGATAACTTTCGATTGTGCTTTTTTCTCCATTCAGGAAATGATTAGAGCATATTGGCACGTGGACTTGATTATCTTATTCGCGTAAGCGCTTTTCACCGTCTAACAATTGCTATCGCTCAGCGTGGGACGTGCCTGCATGTAACAGATGTTTCTGAAATGTTAGCGATGGTTCTGTCCGCTGTCTGTTGTCATTGAACCTTGTGTAATCTTTTGAGATGTATGCGCGGCGCGAATGTTTCAGAATTTTCTCGAGGAGACGCGGGCACCAGTGATTTCTATGGAACATTTGATGGCTCTTGTATAAAAGCCGGCGCCCTTGACCGACAGATTAGGTTTTTGACGATCGCCGACTGTGTTCGCCGCTATCGTTTTTGTAGCAGAAGTTCGCCCAGTATAACACTAGTTTCGTCACAGTTTTGCTGCCTTCTTCACCGTCACTACTGTGGGACATCTAGTGGAGGTGCTTTACGTTCATGTACCGAACGCCTCCGCAAAGGCGCGATCCAAGCCCGAAACCCGCGCACATCACCAACGTTGCCTGAGACCAGCGAGCTTGCTGCGACTGCAAGGACTGCCCCCGTAGCACGTGCTTTTACCTAACACGATCAGGAAGACCGTGACCAGCTCACCAACCACAATGGCAGCCCCAGCGTCCCCCATCGTGCTTTCACAACCCAGGGAGCTCCCTATACCTCCGTGGAGCTTCGTCGGAGGATCCGGAAAGCTGACTCAATACCTTCCAAAGAATCAAAACCGTCAACAATTGGACCTCTGAGGATAAGCTAGGCCATGTGCACTTCTCCTTGGATGATGCTGCGAGGACTTGGTTCTAGATCCAGAAGTCCATCCTTACAACGTGGGACCAGTTCCGCAGTAACTTCCTGAGCACTTTCACGAGCGTTGTGAAAAAAGAAAGGGCCGAAGTTCTGCTGGAAACCCGAGGGAAACTACCCAATTAGACCATCGTTATCTTCACGGAAGAGATGACCCGTGTATTCTGGCATGCCGACCCGGAAATGTCTCAGGAGAAAAAAAGTCCGCTTCTTCATGCCAGGCGTAAAGCAATAACTTTTCGCCGGACTGATCCGCAACCCACTGAAGAGCGTAGCTGAGTTCAGGCAACGACGATTGAGAAAGCTCTGGGAATGCGCACTAGGCAATATAACCTCCAAATGCTCACGCCGCAGTGCGCAACCCAGGCACTGGGCTCAGATGACCACCGAGAGACTATCAGGGCCATTGTGCGCGAAGAACTGCGCAAGACCTTTCCTTCGTCGCAACATCAGGTGTCCTCAGTCTTTGACATGGTCAAGGACGAACTTCAACGGTCACAGCGCGTTTGTGAAGGGCAGCCCGAATAGACCCTTCCCGTGCCGGAAGCGACGACCTACGTCGTCGTCTCCCGCTGTCGAAGTCCCCGCGCTCGCGCCAGGGCCCCGTAATACCACGATTTCGTCGTCCTCCGCCCCCGTCGCCAGCACACCCACCCGTCGCTCAGCGCAACTACGCGAGGAAGACCGACACTTGGCCGACTGCTCTACTATCACTGAGGTGAAGCCAGCCATGTGTACAAGCCGATGCCCGTACCGCGGTTCGCCGTAAACGCGCCGCTTCCATACCTAGGGCAGCACCCACTTGTCTTAGCCAAATACCTCGCCGCCACTCAGTGGAGTCTGTGCCGACCATCCTTTTCGTCCTTCCCAGGACGCTACTTGTCGCCGCAAGCAACGCCGACCATACACTGGTCCAGACCGGGGCCGCTCTGCGAGCCTATACCCGAAAAACTAAAAACGGCCACCGATGGAGGCACGGTAGCTGTTCGTCGAGCTGACAAAGATCCTCCGCCGCCGACGAAGGCACCGAAAATCCTGTCTCGACGACATATGAACGAGACGCCGCCATCCCTACGAAGTCTGGAAGCAAAGAACACGCCGATAAAAGACGGCCAGACGACGCCACGTACCAGCCACAGGTCAACTAGACGTAGTCGTGATCCAACGCCAAGACGTAACTTTAACGCCAGACTAATAAACACCGACCTCGACGTGCTTCTCCGTGGCCACGCAGTCACCGCCTTAGTAGACAAAGGAGCCGATTACTCCGTCATGAGCGGACCTATCGCCGGCCAGGTGAAGAGAATTAAGACTGCATGAGAAGGCTCTCAAATTCGGACTGCTGGAGCACACCTCATAACGCTGACTGAAATCTGCACGGCAAGAATTACCGTTCATGACCGGACTTAGCCTGCCACCTTCGTTATCCTCCAACAGTCTTCACGAGCCGTCATTCTCGGCATGGACTTCCTGAACCAACACGGCGCAATCATCGACTTGAAGCCGAAGTCGATAACACCGTCGGAAGAGCAAGCGATACCGCCGGAGAACTCTCGTAGTCACCACGCCTTGAGTGTGCTCGGAGATCAAGTGAGCATCGCGCCTCGCTCCAGCATTGTCATTTCCGTCGCCACCGAAACACCTGCAGACGTAGAAGGCGTGAGGCATTGAGGGCGACTAACGTCTACTGCTCGACCGTGAAATTTGAGTCGCAAGAGAAGTCGCTAGACTGCACGGAGGGAAAGCGAAACTGATGCTAACCAACTTCAATCAGGAGTTCAAACACATCAACAAGGGGACGACAAACGTGTACATTGATGAAATTGTGGAAACCAGCAACGCATTTGTGATCTCCGATTCTGCCGCATCTACCTCGACGACCATAGTTCCCGAACCTGACTGCAACCTAAATACAAATCTCCGCTTGAGCGAGTAGCTAGAGCTCAGATGTCTTCACCGACGATACAAAGACTGCTTTTCGATGTCATTGAGGATCGGACAAACACCAGTCGAAATGCCTGGCATAATAACTGAAGAGTGCGCTCGACCACTCCACCAGAGCCCTTGCCGAGTTTCGACGCGAGAACGTGAACCTGTTAGGCAACAAACTGACGAAATGCTGCGCGATGACATCATTCAGCCGTCCAAAAGACTGTCGACAACTGCTCTAGTCTTGGGGATGAGAAAGGATGGAACCCTACGTTTTTGCGTCGATGGTCGTCGACTAAACAGCATCACGAGGTGGGACGTATACCCGCTGCCACGGATATACGACGCATTGGATCGGCTCTTCAACGCTAAATACTTCTCGTCGATGGACCTCAAGTCTGGCTACTGGCAAATAGAAGTCGACGAGAGAGATCGCAAGAAGACCACCTCCATCAGGCGAGACGGCCTCTCTGAGTTCAAAGTTATGCCATTTCGAGTGTGCTCGGCGCCTGCAACGTTGCAGCTCGTGGTGGATACGGTGTCAACAGGATTGAACTAGCAGACCTGTCTTGTTTACTTGGATGACGTCGTCGTCTTAGCCGGAAATTTCGGCGATCACCTTAGGTGGCTCGCGACTGTACTAGAGGCCATCAAGTCATCAGGGCTCACTCTGAAGCCGGAAAGCGTGCCGATTCGCTTACGATGAGCTTCTATTCCTTGGCCACGTGATCAGCAAATTTGGTGTCCGTCCAGACCCGCAAAAGACAGCTGCAATCGCACAGTTCCCGCAACCCATCAACAAGAAGGCAGTGCGTAGATTCCTTGGCATGTGTGCCTACTACAGGCGCTTTGTCAAGGACGTTTCACGCATCGCCGAGTGGCTGATATATCTAACTAAATGTGATGTCGAGTTCAAGCGGGCCGACGCATTTCAAGAACTCAAACAACGAATGCAGTCGATACCGTTACTTGCGCACTTCGACGAGGATGCCCATACCGAAATATGTGGACACTGAGATCAGTAGCCTAAGCTTCGGTGCCGTCCTAGTCCAGAGGAAAGACGGACTTGAACGGGTGATAGCTCACGCTAGCTGGTCGCTGTGAAAAGCGGAAGGCAATTATTATACGATCGAAAAGGAATGACTCGCCACCCTTTGGGTTACAGCAAAATTCCATCTTTACCTATGAGGCAGGCCGTTAAATTCGTCACTGAACATCGCGCGTTGTGTTGGCTAGCGAATGTAAAGGACCCTTCAGGACGGCCGGCACCGTGGAGCCCCAGACTCTAAGAATATAACATAACCGTAACCTACAAGGCCGGAAGGAAACACTCTGATGCCGATTGCCTATCACGTGCCCCCATTGACCCGCCGCCGCAAGATGACGAGGATGACGACACATTCTTTGGAATAAAAAGCGCGGAACACTTCGCTGAACAGCAATGAGCAGACCCGGAGCTAAGAAGCCTCGTCGAGTAAATGGAAGGGAACAGCGATGTTGTCCCTAGGGCACTTAAGCGAGGATTTTCTTCGTTATCGCTTCAAAACAACCTACTCTTAAAGCAGACCTTCGCACCTGTCCGCGCCAACTACCTTCATGTTGTTCCCTCAGCGCTCCGTCCAGAAGTACTGCACGCCCTACATGACGATCCGACTGCTGGACATCTCGGATTCTCCCGGACGCTATTGAGAATACAGCAAAGGTGTTACTGGCCGCGCCTGACCACCGACGTCGCCCGTTACATCAAGACATGCCGAGAGTGTCAGCGACAAAAGACGCCGCCGACAAGGCCAGCAAGATTACTACAGCCGATCGAGCATCCATGCCGGCCATTTCAGCAGATCGTGATGGATTTGTTGGGATCCTTTCCGATGTCAACATCTGCAAATATGCAGATCGTTGTGGCGACGGACTGCCTCACGCGCTTCGCTAAAGCGAAAGCTCTGTCCAAAGGTCCAGCTCGAACACTGTGAAAACAGCGCCTCAACGATGGTTTCACTCCATCCTGTTTGTGCCACAGAACGCTGCCGTCAACCTGCGCGTCCTCTACAGGCAAGCACTCTCCGTGTATCTAGAAAACACCGTGCCAAACGAGATCAAGGATATCAGGATAAACACTAGGCGAAACATCCTGGCAATCGATGTGATGAACCCGAGCGCGCTGACCATACTACAACATGTAACGCAGCTGGGAAACATCAAGGTCCGATCCATCGTGCCAACGAATGGTGCCACAATAACAAGAGTCATCTATGACATTGACAATGAAATACCTAACGCAGACCTCCCAATTCTCATAAAACCAGCAAGTGAACACAACGTCATTGTGCATGTTGGTCGCCTCGGCAACACACGTTGTGTGAGGATAACGTTCAAAAGCGACTGCCTTCCACCCTACGTGAAGGTCGGCCACTTTCGCCACCAGGTTCGACCATTTATTCCAAGACCAATGCAATGCTTCAATTGTCAGAAGATCGGACATGTGAAGGGTGTTTGCAGAAATTCGGCCGTGTGCCCTCGATGTGCCGAACCCCACTCAGAAGACAACTGCAGCGCAGCCACGTTGAAATGTTATAACTGTCAGGGTGATCACTGCGCCTCTTCCAAAGACTGTCCCCAGATTAAGAAAGAGATCACCATTCTTATACAAATGGTGAGAGACAACTCTACCCACAAAGAGACCGCTGTGAAAGTACGGCGAAGACGACGTCACCGTCGAAGGTCTTCACGACGGAAAGCATCAAGCTTTCAGGAAAAGTCAACTCGTCAAGCAGCATCATCAGCGGAAGTTTCCAGCACTCCGAACACCGATGTTGGAAGGGAGAAAACTGCCAGATCTCTCTCCACAAAGGAATGGCCGCCACTTACGCGTACACGACCGCCAGAAGAGCCGCAGAAGAAGCCGCCCCCAGTACAGCAAGGTGCTGTATCCGAGGAGTCGCGGAAAACAGATGAGCAAGTCATAGCACTAATTAGGCCTTTAATGAATGCCATTCGCGTGTTGCTATGCAACATGCGCACAGCGTCTGCCAGAAGTGCGCTTCAAGTACTTGCAACCCTTGAGTAGATCATGGCTCCACAGCCACGGTCCTTTAGGGAAGAGGTTCGACAAGCAGCTATTTTTCAGTGGAATGCCCGCGGACTCAGAGCGCACCTTTCGGATTTCCGTCGCTTCGCGTACGCCAATATGTTTCCCATTATCGTCATTTGCGAGCCGTACTTATCGAACACAATCAGGCTTTCTGGATATGAATCATTTATGTCGTCAACTGTTCATGAAAACAGTAAGGTTTTCGTGTTTATTCGCCGTGACCTCACCTACACTCATGAGCCTGTACCACCTAATGACAATAATCAATATATATACCTAAATGTAAGGAAAAATAATTTGGTTTTTACTTTTGTGGGTGCCTACCTATCTCCGTCAAGTCGATTTGATTACAAAAGACTGCGAGACATCCTTTCCTCAACTTCCAATCCCTGGGTCATCATTGGAGATTTCAACGCCCATCATACACTCTGGGGAAGTCCGATGATCAACGCAAGAGGGAGAGCTCTGGTATCTTTCGCCTCCAGTAATGAACTTTGGCTGCTGAATGATGGAAGTCCTACGTTCTTACGTGGCTCCGCGTACAGCAGCTGTCTTGACTTGGCTTTCGTCTCACGAACCCTTGTCAGACGTGCAGGGTGGTTTGCGGACATAGAGACGCATGGAAGCGACCATATCCCCACGTACAGCAAGATCAGAGGATTGCCCCCTTCCAAAATACGGGATACGATCCAAAGAGTGGACTGGCCTAAATTTCAGTCTATTATGGAAGAACACTGCGACGCCAATCCATCTTTCGACTTGGAAGAGGCAATCAAGAGCGCGGTGCAAGACACTATTCGTACTCTCACATGCTCTTCGAAACTGAATGAATGTGATGCGGAACTAGAACGACTTCGAGCAATCCGACGACGTGCTGAACGAAGATACCGACGTACGAAGACAATGGACGACTTACGAACCGCCAGGCGCACGCAAAAGAAGATGCAGCGCCGGTTAGACAAGCTCGAATCACAACGTTGGACTGCCTTCTGTGAGTCGCTAGATCCACGCAAGCCTTTATCGCAACTATGGAGAATGGTGCGCGGTCTCCCGACGCTCCCCGTACAGCGATTCCCATTCAAGGCGCTTGCCCTCTCTCAAAAGAGATCCGAGATTGACGTGGCAGAGGATTTCTGCGCCAGATTATCCGGCCAACTCACAGCCACCAACAATCCATCGCCTTCGAGCAGCTGTCCGCCACCACGTGATCAACGGATGGATCTACCATTCTCAATCCACGAACCTAAGGCAGCATTAGCTTTGTGTAGCCGCACATCAGCGCCAGGACCTGACGGAATTTCCTACCGAGCTCTGTGCCACCTGGGGGAGCGAGCGAGAGGAGTTCTCCTTGAGGTGTACAATGAATCTTTGAGAGATGGCACGCTACCAACAACCTGGAAGACAAGTCGCCTTGTTCCACTGCTGAAGCCTGGCAAGTCGCCGTTGGAACTCTCATCATATCGCCCGAGCGCTTTGGCGATCTGTGTGGGCAAAGTAATGGAGAGAATGGTCCTAGGACGCCTGGAGTGGTACTTGGAGTACCACAACACCTACCCAGATGCCATTGCGGGCTTCCGACGCGATCGATCATCGATCGATAACGTCGTCAACCTGGTCACCTACATTCAACATGAGAAATGCCGTAAGCGTCTCTGCGCTTCTTTATTCCTCGACGTTAAAGGGGCGTATGACAACGTTACGCATGAAGCCATCCTCTCTGCTCTCGCAGAGGTAGGAGTGGGTGGTCGGATGTTTCAATGGATACGGAGCTATCTATCCATGCGATCCTTTTTTGTAAGCACCGAAAAAGGCCATACTTGTCTACATTATAGCTACCGCGGCGTCCCCCAGGGCGGTGTACTTAGCCCTGTTTTATTTAATCTAACACTAATTGCTCTCCTTGAGAGCGTGCCAACTACAGTTGGGCTAACAATGTACGCGGATGACATCTGCATATGGACGTCTGCAGTAACACGTCTACAGTTGCGAGCGAGAATTCAGAGAGCCGCCACACAAACTGTTATCGACCTGCGTAATCGAGGCCTGGAAATTTCCTCCGAGAAATGCGCACTAGTGCCATTTACGCGGAAACCCATGGCAAACTGCAGTGTAATGATAAATGGCCAAATAATGCGACGGGTCCAATCGCACAAGTTTCTTGGTGTCATAATCGACAGGGACTTATCATGGAGCCCACACGTATCATACGTGAAAAAACGCTTGACAGGCATCTGCCACCTGTTCAAGTTTTTCACTGGCAAGACCTGGGGAATGTCGCCAAGTGCCATGTTACAACTGTACAGGGTGCTTTTCCTAGGATTTCTGCGATACAGCTTGCCAGCAATAACCAACACAGGTAAAACGAATCTACGCACAATACAAAGTCTTCAGGGTGAAGTGCTCCGGATCTGTCTAGGCCTGCCTCAGAGTGCTTCAACAGTGGCTACGATAGCAATCGCTAGAGACCACCTTGCCAAGACCCTCATTGAAATTGAAGTACTCAGGACCCATATAAGGTATCTAGCCAGGCCTCCTCGTCACCATTTAACCTCTCTACCAGCGGACAGAGCACAAACATGTTTCAGCCAAACGATTACCGCATATGATGAATCATTGCCAGCTTGTTTCACTGCGGCTGCGAGACCTTCGATCCCTCCATGGTGCCTCGCTCCGCCAAAAATCAACCTTGTAATACCTGGTATCTCGAAAAAAGCTGATCTATCATCACCAGCCCTTAGACAGCTCACGCTACTACATTTGTACGAGAATTACCGTGACTCTACGCATATATACAATGATGGATGTGTCCTTCCAAGCAGCTCCGCGGGGGCAATCTTCATACCAGCGAAAGCTACAACAATCAAATTTAAGACGACCCACGCGTCAACATCGACGGCAGCAGAGCTCGCAGCGCTCTTTACTGCCCTTCATCACATTGGTGATGAATCGCCACACAAGTGGACAATATTCTGCGATTCGAAGGCGGCACTGCAGTCTCTACTGTCACCTTTAGGACGCGAACCGCACGAACAACTAATATTCCAAATTACAGAGACGTTACACCATATAAGTGATGCAGGCCATGAAATAACCTTCCAGTGGCTTCCAAGTCACTGCGGGATTATCGGCAATGAACGGGCGGATCACGCTGCCCGCTCAGCCCATACTGAGGAGCGCCACGTCCCAATTCCTCTTTCTAGAACTGACGCAGCACGGAAGCTTCGCCTACTTGCTCGGCAGTGCACCGCGTCGCAATGGAATGAGCCACATTTAAGAAATACACGACTGTACTCACTTGATCCCACACTAAGTCTACGAGCGCCATCACAGCTTCGCCGTAGAGACGCCACGCTTCTATATCGACTTTGGTTGGGCGTTGCCTTTACCAAAGCATATGCATTCCACATAGGGATGACCGACACCCCAACCTGTGACCACTTCGGCCATAAAGAATCAATTGACCATATTTTGTGCGCCTGCCCGCAGTACAGTCCACAGAGGGCATGCCTTCGCCACGAACTTGACCAATTAGACGACCAACCGCTATCCGAAAAAAGAATTCTACAGCATCGAAAGAACCTACCGTCACAGAAAAAGGCCGTGCAAGCGCTATTGCGCTTTTTGCGACCTACCGGCCTGTGTGAACGACTTTAACTGGAACGCCTTTTGTGTGTGTGTGTGTCTCCATGTGTGCGTGTTTCTTTTCTTCCTTTTTTTAGCGTTTTCCTCTCTGTCATCTCTCTAACCCCTATCGCCCATCCCCAGTGTTGGGTAGCAAACCGGAGACTCATACCTGGTTAACCTCCCTGCCTTTCCTCTTCATTCTCTCTCTCTCTCTCTGTCCAAAGGTAGCGATGCGGAAGTGGCGAAATTCTTTGTCGAGTACGTCCTGCTGCGACATAGCGCCCCAGAGGTCCTCATCACCAAAAGAGGAACAGCCTTTACAGGGGAGCTCACCCAAACCATTCTGCAATACAGTCATACAAACCACAGGACAACTGCATACCACCCGCAGAAGAATGGTCTTACGGAGAGCCTGAATGAAGCCCTTGCTCATATGCTAGCAATGTAAGTCGATGTCGAACTGGGATGCCGTCCTGCTGTACGTAACGTTCGCTTACAACACGGCGATGCAAGAAGAAACACAGATCACGCCGTTCAAGCTGGTTTGCGGCAGGAACCCCACAACGACTCTTGACGCCATGCTGCCGCACGTCTCCGACGAAGAGAATCTTGAAGTCGCCACCTACCTCCAGCGCGCCGAGGAAGGCCGACAGCTCGCCCGCCTGCGGATCAAGAACCAGTAGAAGACCGACAGTCAACACTACAACCTTCGACGACGCTACGTCGAGTACCAGCCCGGCGACCGTACCAGCCTCGCGAGTGAGGTGACGGCCAGGAAGCCGCTCGCTCGGCTGCCGCGCGCGCTCATTTCCTTCGCGTTTGCTTGGGATGTGGGTGGCTCGAGCCGTGCTTATTGAAGGATATGCCGGCTTCTTTTTGCCGCCATGCCTGAACTACAGTTCCTTCTTCAGAAGCGCGTGAGTCAAGAAAATTTGCGGCTTGGATTTCGCAAGCTATGTAGCCTTGGAGGGGTCTACTGGTATTGCAATACATATATGCGCTGTGTCTGTCCATAAATTTTGCGTAAAAAAGACGTTTGCAAAATTCAAGACGCATAGTTGTGTATGATGCTTTGCTACACGCTAACCATTCCCTTGGTACTTAGCTATGCGGGACATTGCATTTTACATGGAAGAAAAATCTTGGTATTTGGTATCAACATGTTATGCGTCTTAGAAAGACACTGCCCAGCGAAGCTGTCATCATGATTATAATTACTGTGGTGAGTTGTTCTAATCAAATATGGCCGCTTTATTAATGCGTAAAAGAAAGAGTTATAAAGGGGCGCATTTCGTATGAAAATGTTCGCTGCTACTTTCACCATTCTCTGGAGCAGACCTCCATAATATGAATTGCTCGTGGCTGCTAGCACGACGGTGCCTCATGTAAAGTGTTTACGTAGTTAATTCACAAGTATCGTAGTAGCCAACACCCGAAAGAAAAGTTTCGTGGTTACGATCGAGAGCCAATCAATTGCATGCGTTGAAATGTTTCATGGTGGCCCTTAGTAACTTTTATCGACAATATGGCACACCCCTCACGCAACGGTAGGAACTGACTGTCGTTATGGCGAGGCACGCGTTGTTCTCGAAACCCATCAGTTCACTACAACTTCGAATTGAAACCACCAATCAGTTTTTTACAGCGCCAATTGCAATGCCTAAATTATACTCCAGGTATTACCGCGCAGATTAGGGTGCACTTTCTGCCTCACCGTGTCTCGATTCCGAGGTAATTATACAAACGGAGAAGTATTCGCTTCGTCAGTGCATAAAAGAGAACCTCGCAAACCTTCATAAGGAAGAAACCGCAAGCGGTACATATTTCACTTGATTTTTGACCCTCCACCGGGGATTTACGATATCTTCAATATGTCCCATGCTGCTAATCAATGACGCTTCGACTTCTGTCTCGCTGCAGCCACACGGTCCAAAAAACATATTTCAATAAAAATTTTGGGCCGAGCAGCCTGTGTGAGCTCGCGTAATAGGTTCGTGATGTATGTTCTTCAAGCAGAAGCACCAGTAAATTGCACAAGTGAGTTGAACGTGTAGCACGGAAAAGGGTATGTATTGGTACATTATTTTTCGTATTCTGCAAGCAGCTGTAACCCTTAATAAGCTTTACTTCAAATTACCGCCACTTAAAAGACGCACGTGCAGAACCGCCTATTTTTGAGAAGCAGTTAAAGAAGCAAGTGGGGTATGTAGAATCTAAACGGTAGTCTTAAGTTCTCGTGTTATTGCCGAGCGTGTCTGTGACGAAATGCAAAAATACCATATTATACCATGAAGTACTCGTCGTTAGCAAACCTGTTTTAGCGGATTAAAATCAAAGTAACTGTTGTAGAAGTCATATATAGCCACAGTTTGTGACATACTTCTTGAACTGCGGCAGGTATGGTGTCATAACTGCATTCTTATATGCTATGTTTTTGTGGTTGTCGATCCGCGCATGCAAAACCCGCAATGGGCTGGTCTGCGCTCCTTTGGCTGGCATTGTAGCGTTGCCTTTGTGAATCGTATTGTCGTTTCAGAAATAAGCTCTTGGAATAGATCTTCGGGAACAAAGGCGTCGCAAAAATATATTTGAGACGACCGCCGTAAGTATACAAGCAGAGGGAACGAGAGCGAACGAATGAAAACACTGCAGAAGGCGCCCGATGTTAGCGTATCGCGGATCACGGTGAACTATATTACACTCGAACAGCTGCTAAATTTCAACTCGCATAAGTGCTTCAAAGTGCCTATGAAAAAAAAAAAAAAGAAGGCATTCGCAGTTTCGCTCGAAGGGGGATAGCTAGGTGCAGCGCGTGCTGACCACACGCGGGGGCGTCACGTGAGCACAGACGGAGCCGGATGACGCATGCGCACCAGCATTCGCAACGAGAAGTGCTGCCAGTTGACTCTCAAGCGACGCCTATCAACGGAGCCTGACAAAGCGCTTCTTATTTAAACGTAGAGAAAAAAACTGACAGCTACCTTGCTGTTGTATATACAAGGCAATGCCGAGATGTTTATTATTTCATATTCACATGACAGAAACATCTTTCTTGCTGATGTCGATTTATATGAACTATAATAAATATATGGCATGGCTGGAAGAAGTAATCACATCGTTAGTAGCAAAGAAATTTCAACTAAACATATGCAAACCAAAGTACTTGCTGTTCAAATCAAAAGGAGTTCATTTCATACTAAACTCTCAGTTTCCACAATACCAATATTGAACAGTCAACAATAAATTTTTAGCGTACTTATTTAATAAATATCTTTAATGGTCGCTGCACATTGATTCTATCAGAAGATATCCTTCTAGATCGGTCGCTGTCTAAAACCGATTGAGACATTATATTCCTGTAATTCCTAAGCGCCAAATTTATTGCAGACACATGCACTCACGCGTAACAAACTCCTCGTTAGTATAGTTAACAAACAATCGAAATAAGCCTTATGTCTTCATTTACCCTACATAAAAGTGCCGTACGCCCCATTGGTAACATTTACTTGTATTCAAATATTGCGTATTTCTAAAGCTGTCTTATAAGCACAGGTTATCCTTAGGAAGTATACGACAGCCCCGCGCAAGCATCAATCAGATTTAAAACAAATACCACATTAAAGACACTCCATAAGTACTAAGAAAATGTCTGATATTTAAGACTAGAGCACGCAATGATCATCGTACTCAATTCATCATCTTCATCATCATCATCATCATCATCATCATCAGTCTGTTTTATGTCCACTGCAGGACGAAGGCCTCTCCCTGCGATCTCCAGTTACCCCTGTCCTGCGCCACCTGATTCCAACTAGCGCCCGTGAATTTCCTAATTTCATCGCACCACCTAGTCTTCTGCCATCCTCTACTGCTCTTCCCTTCTCTTGGTAGCCATTCTGTCACCCTAATTGTCCAGCGGTTATCTAATCTGCGCATTACATGACCTGCCCAGCGCCATTTTAATGTCAATTAGAATATCGTCTATATGCGTTTTCTTTCTGATCCGAACCGCTCTCTTTCTGTCTTTTAAAGTTGTGCCTAGTATTCTTCGTTCCATCACTCTTTGCGCGGTCCTTAACTTGTTCTCCAACTTCTTTGTCAATCTCCAAGTTCCTGCCCCATATGTCAGCACTAGTAAAAAACACTGATTGTACACCTTCCATTTCAATGATAATAGTAAGCTTCCAGTCAGGAGCTGGCAATGTCTGCCGTATGCGATCCAACCCACTTTTATTCTTTGAATTTCCTTCTCATGATCAAGGTTCCCTGTCATTAATTCATCGGGTAAACGAACTCCTTCACAGACTCTAGGGCCCGAAGGGCAATCCTAAACTCTTTTTCCTTTGCCCGGATATTTATCATTATCTTTATCTTCTGCATATTAATAATCAACTCCACTCATACTCTCTCTGTTAAGGTCCTCGACAATTTGTTGTAACTCGTCTGCAGTGTTGTACAACGTCATCAGCAAACCGAAGGTTGCTGATATTCGCGGTCGATCTTTACTTCTAAGCCTTCCCAGTTTAATAGCTTGAATACTTCTTCCAAGCACGCAGTGAATGACATTGGAGAGATTGCGTCTCCCTGTCTGACCCCCTTATTTATAGGTATCTTCCTGCTTTTCTTGTGTAGAATTAAGGTAGGTGTATAATCTCTGTAGATATTTTCAAGGTATTTACGTAAGCGTTCTGTACTCCTTGATGCCTTAATTGGACAAACGGCTATTAAAAAAATTATGGGGTTCTACGTGGAAAAACCACTTTCTGATTATGAGGCCCGCCGTAGTGGAGGACTCCGGAAATTTCGACCACCTGGGGATCTTTAACGTGCACCTAAATCTAAGTACACGGGTATTTTCGCATTTCGCCCCTATCGAAATGCGGCCGTCGTGGCCTTGATTCGATCCCGCGACGTCGTGCACAGCAGCCCAACACCATAGCCACTGAGCAACTACGGCAGGTGACAAGCGGCTATAGCATTAACAGAGATGTTCATAGTGCTGCAAGTGCTACTGTGCTGTGCGGTGACAGTATGCGGCGACAGTGACCGACTGTGATTGCATGTATGTGCTCCTTTCTTTGTTTATCTCTACTTTGTTATCCCTTTACCTCCCCTTCCCATCTTTCCCGAGCGTAGGGTAGCAAACCGGATCTTCCCCTCTGGTTAACCTCCCTGCTTTTGCCCTTTTCTCTCTCTCTCTCTCTTTCTTGGTGCCGTAATGCCGCTATGACTGTTGGTATCTCTGCTGAATCAAACGCCTTTTCGTAAACTATGAAAGCCATATAGAGAGGCTTAATATATTATGCGGATTTCTCGATAACCTGATTATTGACATCGATGTGATTCATTGTAGAGTACCCCTTCCTGAAGCCAGCCTGTTCGCTTGGTTGGCTGAAGGCCAGTGTTGCCCTTATTCTATTGAAGATGAATTTAGTAAATATTTATATAATACTGGGAGTAAGGTAATGGGCCTATAATTTTTCAATGCTTTAACGTCTCCCTTTTTGTGAATTAGTATAATGTTTTCATTCTTCCAGTTTTCTGGGACCCTTGGAGTCGATAGACACTGCGTATAGAGAGCCGCTAGTTTTCTAAGCATTAAGTCTTCTCCATCTTTGATTAAATCGACTGTTATTCCATCTTCTCCTACCGCTCTTCCTCGTTTCATGTCTTGCAAGGCCCTTCTGACCTCATCGCTAGTTATAGGAGGAATTCCTGTATCCTGTTCATTACTGTTTCTAATTTAGGTATCCTGACTCCTCTGGGTACTGTACAGGTCAGTATAGAATTCTTCCGCTGCTTTTATTATATCTTCGAGATTGCTGTTAATATTACCCTGCTTATCTTTCAGTGCATACATCTCAGTTTGTCCTATGCCACGTTTATCGCCCAGGTGATGTGTCTATGTTAGATATCCTGTCTTTTAATTTTAATTCATTATGAAACAGTAGGGCAGATACACGCGTACACTTTGGGATCAGTTTAAGGATCTTGTAAATGACTGCCTAAAACATTTTGTTCCATGAATGTTAAAAAAAAGAAAGGCAAATATTCCTATATTTCGCAAGACACATTGAAGTTAAATAGACGAATAAAGCGTCTTAGGAACAAAACATTTACCTTAAAAGATCTGAATAGCAATGAATAGCGCGCAGAGGACGCATTAAATCACGTCTGTGTACGATTTAACGTGCACGAATCATGCACCATTCATCCACCAAATCATGCACGAACAAACCCAAAATGCTAAGCTGTTAAAAGATTTTCACGCCTTGCATGCTAAAATTTTAGAGCTCGCTTCCCCATTAAAAAGGCAAGTTTCTACAGATAAACAAGACTACTTTTGTGAGAAATTTTCAAACTTTATTTCATCTTCAACTGACAAATTCTGAAGGCTCATTTTCCCAGTACATAGAAAATGATATTTTCAAGGTTACCGGATTTGCAACTGATCGTAAAATATTAATAGTAGATTCGTTTAGCATCCGCTCTAGGGATGTATTTGCAATGGACAATGGTTATACGCCTTTCTTTCATGCGTCAAATACCCCCGATGTCTGATGTTACTATTACTGCGAAGGCTGTTTGATTCTTCTTGTCAACGTAATGGTCTATAGTAGGCTGGGCGCGGTCCGAGAAGGTTCATTCTTTTTTTTTTTTTGGCTGTGCTTAAACCGTTAAGCTGACGGCAGCTTTTCTTTGGAATGGTTTAAGCTGTTCCTGCTGTTTTGTACGTACCATGACTCCAAAGACAGTCGACTTTGTTAGGTGGTCTCGGCTCCCCGAAGATGGAGCCGAGTTGGTTCCGAAACGTCGGCAAAGTAAATTTATTTTTTTGTTGGAGCCACTTGAAATTCATAATTAATTTACCCAGCCAGAGAGGCAATTCTGTGATAATCTTTAGCTTCATTTTTTTTACTTGTATCTGTATGTTATTTTCTCCCAACGTATATCATGAGAAGCCAACAAACACACCAAGGACAACACAGGGGAAATTACTTGTACTTACTAACTGAATTAAAGAAATGATAAATTAATGGCAACGAAAGTGGATGAAAAAACATCTTGCCGCAGGTGGGGAACGATGCCACGTCTTCGCATCAGGCGTGCGATCCTCTAACCAATTGAGCTACCGCGGAGCCGTTTCCCCATACACTTTCTGGTATATCTATTTTTTTACTAGTAGAACTAACCAGGTTCCATTCCGGCCGTCCCATTCGCTTCGACAGAGCGTGAGCACAAAACACCTATATAAACTTAGAGAAGGAAAACTGTACCTTCCAGAGTGTAACAGTAATATGAGTAGCGGTGGCTTCGTGAACCAGATTATGCAACCGAGAGCTGGCGCTACACTACAGCGCACCTTGCCGAGCACGTACACATCCTATAGGATGCCAGGGTTAGCGCAGAGTATAAAGTCTATTTCATTTCTAGTTTCGCCATTCGGGCTCCTCCACGTCCACTTTCGGCTATCCCGCTTGCGGAACAAGGTATTCATTATCCGCATATTGTTTTGTTCTGAAAATTTTACGAATAACTTTCCCCTGCCATTCATAGAGCCTATGCCATATTCCCCCACTGACTTGTCTCCAGCCTGCTTCTTGCCTACCCTGGCATTGAAGTCGCCCATGAGTATAATGTATTTTGTTTTGACTACCCATCGCCGATTCCACGTCTTCATAGAAGCTTTCCACTGCCTGGTTATCATGACCGGATGTAGGGGCGTAGACTTGTACGACCTTCAATTTGTACCTCTTATTAAGTTTCACAACAAGACCTGCCACTCTCTCGTTAATGCTTTATAATTCCTGTATGTTACCAGCTATATCCTTATTAATCAGGAATCCGACTGCTAGTTCTCGTCTCTCCGCTAAGCCTCGATAGCACAGGACGTGCCCGCTTTTTAGCACTGTATATGCTTCCTTTGTTCTTCTCCTTCACTGAGCCCTATTGTATCCCATTTACTGCCCTCTACTCTAATTCCTCCAGTAGCACTGCTAGACTTGCCTGACTAGATAACGTTCTAGCGTTGAACGTTGCCAGGTTCAGATTCCAATGACGGCCTGTCCGGAACCAGATTCTTAGCACCCTCTGCTGCGTCGCAGGTCTGACCGCCGCCGTGGCCTGTTGCTTCGCAGCTGCTGGGGACTGAGGGCCGGGGTTTGATTGTTGTATTCATATAGGAGGTTGTGGCCAAGTACTGCACCAGGGTGGCCAATCCTACTCTGTTGAGGGAGTGCGTTACCGGTTCTGGTCACCAGGATTAGGCCGCACTCCAGGCCTTTTTATACAATTTTATCAACACGCGGATTTTTTTTTTTATCCGGTGGAAAATTGCGCGGCACCGCGATTCGAACCACGGTCCACTTGCACGCGAGGCGGATGCTCTACCTCTACGCTACCGCTGCACCCATGCGGCCTCAGTACATTTCAAAACGCGCCGATCATCGCCGTAAGGTAGGAATTTATTCATGTTACACGAAGTCTTTCTTTCAATCCCCCCCCCCCCCCCCGTACATCTCAGGAATGGAACTACCTTCCGTCAAGCATTGTAGCCACCACCGATAACAAACTTTTTTGCAAAACATTAGCTAATATTGTATAATGAGAAGAATTATTATATTACCAGAACCCACTGCACTTGTTTGTTTCCTTTACTCTACTACTTTGTAACCACTACCCTTTTTAATTCAATATGGCCCTTAGAGTACTTTCAATGAAAAATAGAATAACAAAATGAAGAGTGACTGCCACAACTTCAGTCAACGTGAAGTATAATTTCCTCAAAGATGCGCTGAGCATTTTCGATGGATTTAAAATTCTTTGCATTTCCATGGAACAAATTATTGTTGGGAGGGAGCATGTTATACTTGCTGGTAATGCCCGACAAGCTGATTTGCAAAGAGCAGATGACAGAGTTTGTGCATTAGCAAGTAGTAGCTTGCTACATTTATTCTGCACTGTTGTCATTGCTATTATAACTACAAAAGAAACAAACTGAGACTCAGTGTTTTACGCCTCCGATTGACGTAAAACGCCCTGAAAAGCAAGTAAGCTTCTATGTAAAATTTTGGGCAGAAGTAGGAATAGTAGGAAGTAGAAAGAAGTAGGAATAAAATGGCGGGCGACACCCGTCTCACTTAGATTATGTCATTTCTCTTGCCGTTCTAGTTAGGAACGCTACATTTTGGCGCAGCCGACAGTTTTCGAAGACCAGCCATGCGGGTGACGTTTTTCGTCGACCAGGCGTCATCGGAGTCTGTTGTGTTCACCCGATAGATACCAAGTGCACGGTGAGCCAGCGACGGACCTTCCTCTTGAAGTTAGTTCTACCGCGCTGATCAACGTGGTGCTGCAACAAGCTGCAATCAGCCGCCAAGCTCTCGTGCAAACAGGATCGGTGACAGTGAATCTACAACTGCAGACGCTGAGCGAACTCGTTGTGGAACCCATACGACGTGGCATCCTCAAAGAGGAAACGCCTGCCGGGAAAGTGAGCCTAGACTTGAGTGTTATGGAACTGCAAAGGAACATTATACAACAAATCGAAATAATGAGAACTTTCGTACAAGCGCTTAGTCGAGAGCAGTCAGCACGAAGCATTGCGGAACCAGATGTTTTTGAAGGAAACTCGCAAAGTTCACACTACTGGCTGTGGTTTTTCGAATACGCCTGTAACAAGAATATGTGGGCCTCCGACGACACAAAGATTTTGAATATGCGCCGCTATTCGGGCGGAATAGCCAGAGAATGGTATAACGTGCAACTCATGGATCATGGAACAACATGTTGGGAACTGTGCAAAAGCAACTTTTTAGCGGATTTCGAAGGCAACGCAGTAGACAGATGCGATGCAGCACTACGGTTCAGTTATACAGGTGGTTCTCTGCTTGAGTACTGTCTTGAGAAGCGTCGCCTATTGTATTCTGCAGAACCGAAGCTGTCATCTTCTGCTGTTGTAGCTTTGATAACGCAAGGGTTGTGTATCGAGATCCGTAGTCATGTCCAGCTCAAAGGTAGAAGAACGTTTGATGACCTTCTGAACTTTCTACAGACCTCAGTGCCAAGAATTACATCGAGAAGACAGCCAGATGGTAGAACAGAGCAACTTGATTCTCGTAAGCTGAGTGAGCATCTAGAGTCGTTGCCGTCAATTGAATGTGAACACAGCTTCATAAACAAATTTCTGGAAAGCGTAAATCATGACTGGGAGGATGCTGAAGAACCAATTACCACAGTTCATGGCAACCTACTTCCACATAATCTGTTTACCGTGCATCACAAGCCCCAGAAAAAGAGCTTCAGTGAGACAGTGTATTTGGTGTCGTCAAGCTTATTGTACGCCCCCATTAAGGTAGATGGCATTGAAGTGAAGGCTCTCGTGGACAGTGGAGCTTCGGTATCAATTATCAACAAGACTCGAGTAGATACCAATCGTCTGCACGCTGGTAGAACATTGCGTGTCGAAGCCTACGATGGATCAGTGACCATGCATAGCGAATGGGTAGCCCTGGCTATTTAATTTCAAGGAAATGCTATTACCAGTGACGTATTGGCAATTCCCAATGTCATCTACGATTTTCTTTTGTCCCGTACAGACATGAAAAAACTTAAGATAAACCTCTATTGGGATGACAAGGTAATGGCCGAAGACACGATAAGAACAGAAGATCCTGGTGAAGAACGTTGTCTATCAAGGCTAATTTTTCACCAGGAAGACATCAAGACTAAGTACCCAGAGCTTATATGCATAGGAAGCTACCCTCCAGCAATGAAATCACATGTCGTTCCTTTCGAGCTCGCAGATAAAACAGTGGTTCGTAGAACACCTTATAATATGTCCAGAGATAAAAAGGTGTGGCTGAAAAAGGAGTTGTAAGAAATGTTAGACGCAGGTATCATCCGGCCTTCTGTATCCCCATTTGCTTCTCCTATAAATATTGCACCTAAAGAAGACGGGACATTCCGCCTCTGCACAGACTACCGGGCGCTCAGTCGTCAAACTGAATTGATACTTTATCTAATGCCGAGAATCGACGACATCATTGACGAAACTGGTGGTTGCCATTGTTTTTACCGAATCGATCTCTGCAAGGGCTTTTGGCAGGTTCCACGAAGTGAAGAAACGAAGAAGTAAACCGCTTTCATAACCCCATTTGACTTGTTTGAGTACAACCGCCTACCATTTGGTTGGAAAAACTCCTCTGCGTGGTTTCAGAAGATTATGACGGACATTCTGAAACCTTACCTGAGCATATTTTGCAATGTGTACAGCGACGACATCATCATCTACTCAAAGACAAAGGAAGAACACCGTAGTCATCTTTCAAAAGTTCTTCATGCCCTCAGACTTGCCCAACTCAAAGTCAACTTCAAGAAAAGTGCGTTCTTTCAAGATACCGTAGTATTTCTCGGCAGGGTGTTTGATGGACAGACTAAAAGCACTAAGCAAGAATCGGTAGAGAGAATCTCCAAGCTGGTAAAGCCTTATGATGTGCACTCCCTGCGCGTGTTTCTTGGCCTTGCAGGACACTTCCGGGCGTTTATCAAGGACTATGCACTGAGATCAAGGTGCCTCACACATTTAACTCAGAAAGACGTGCCTTTTCATTGGGACGAGAAGTGCGAAGCTGTCTATCGTGAGCTTGTAATACTAATATCGTCGGACCCCATCTTGCGAATTCCGGATTTTTCTCTGCCTTTCATGCTGAACACGGACGCATCACACTATGCTACCGGTGCAGTTCTATACCAGAAGCCATCCAAACAACTGATCAGACCAAACACTACGTTGTGGGGTACTACAGCTATACCCTGAAACCTACCGAAATCAATTACTCTACCACAGAAAAGGAAGCTCTGGCCGTCTTAAAAGCTGTGCAGTACTTTCGTGCTTACCTGGAGGGTGCCAAATTCATACTTTTCACGGACCATCAAGCACTGACTCAACTTCTGAGCATGGCCCAGCCAAGAGGCTGCATTGCTAGATGGGTGAACTATCTGCAACAATTTGATTTCGTAATTTCGCACCGTCCTGGCCCACCGCTCACTGACGCTGACGCACTACCAAGATTACTTGTACAGGAATCAAGCAATAATCCAGAGACAATCAATCATATTAAGCTATGCGAAGGTACAGAAGAGCTCCAGTTTATCAATGGAACGTATCACTTACCACCAACTATGATTCCAAGGATTCTTCATCTATACCACGACACCCCTGGATCGGGTGAACATGATGGCTCCTGGCGCACTTATAAGAAATTGCTCATGAGATTCACATGACCGGGCATGAAAAACGACATCAGCCATTACATCCGCACATGGCACCTCTGCCAGGTGAAGAAAGTTAAATTCAAGCAATCGACAGACGTTATGACAAACCCTGAATATTCAAGCGTCCCGTTCGAAGTAATTCATTTGGACTTCACGGAGCTCAAAAAGAAAGGGGAAGGAATCAAGCGAACGCAAGCTTTCTTGCTCTCCATAGATGAGTGCACAAGGACGATTGCGGCTAAAGCTGGCAAAGAAGACGCAAACAGCGTAATAGATCTCCTCAAAGCTGAATGTTTTAAACACACAAAGACGCTCGTCTGCGACAACGGGCCGGCTTTCCGGAGTGCCAAATTATCAAAGTGGGCACAGGAGCACGGCATAATGATGAAGTATTCTTCTCCATACCACCCGGCAGCAAACGGCCTAGCGGAACGTGCCATACGAGACGTGAAACAGTATCTGAAGATGTATCCAGACTTTGCCGGTGGCTGGAAGTGCTGTCTCGAGGCCGCTGTGACACATCACAACAGATCATACACCACGGCTTTAGGCTGCAGCCCTCATTTTGTAACTTCGGGTACAGCGCCCATACTTCCTGCAGATCGTGAGCTAGGTCTCCTAGAGAACCTCGAACTCGCCGAAGTAAGGAAAACTGTCAAAGAACAGGAGGTTTACAAGCGCCGCATGAAGCGAAACTTCGATAAAAGGCACAGTAGCGAGATACCGGACATACAGCCTGGAGACTATGTCCTTGTAAGGAAAGGAGCTGTGCCTTCAAATTCAAAATTTTGCGGACCATTTCAAGTTATTAAGACTGCATGGAATATTGGAATGTCTTATTAAGACTGCATGGAATATTGAAGAATGTCTGGTACGCCGGAGCCTCGGACCAAACGGAGTGCGCCGCTATTGGAAACAGATTCAAGTATTACCCCAGGAGGTGTAAATAAAAGTGCTTAACAAGGCAAAGAGGGCACGTCTTTCTAACAAGGATATTGGAAATGATGACACTCGCAAAATTTACGTGAACGAGCACCTATGCCCGACCCTAAAGCAACTACTTGGAATCGCTATCGGTAGAAAACGTGAGCATGGATGGAAGTCCGTCTGGTCGTATAATGGCAGGATATTCGCGAGGCAGTCGGACGACACACCCATTGTAAGAATACAGCATCAAGAAGACCTTTCGAAGATATGCTAAATGTTGTGTTAAATCTTGTACTTTCTGTTCAAAATGGAATATTTTGAATTTGCGCTACCACAAAACGTTCATCTACAAGATACCAAGCTTATCTCTGTTTTGCATTTCAATTCCCGTTCCGCTATTCACAAAAGTGACAGTATCTCTTGTCTTCTCAACCAATTTTCTTTCCAGTTCGACGTCACCATGATTTCTGAAACTTGGTTTCAAAATAGCTACGATGTCGTCGGCCTGGATGGATATACTCCTTTTTACTTAAACCGTCAGAATAGGCGAGGGGGTGGCGTTGCCCGTTATACTAAAAATAATTACCATTACGAACTGATGCCAGAGTTCACATTCATAAGTCTTGACTGCGAGATGTTAACTGTCAAGGACAAGAAAAGGGTCTTATCAGTAATATACCGCCCTCCGAGCGGAAGTATTGAGAATTTCATTGATTGTTTTGGTAAGCTGCTGGAGTTCTGTTCATTTAATAATGTTCATTTTGTCTGTGGAGGCGACTTCAACATAAATATTTTAGATAAAAATAAGCATGTGCAGGATTTCAACAATCTACTACTATCATTTGGCTTTACCAATCTGATCACTACACCAACGAGGGTTACTCAATCTACCTCATCTGCCCTCGACCTTCTTATTACAAATATAGAAACCTCAGTCTGCACCGCGGGTACACTTTCTAATGATATTAGTGATCACTGCCCAGTCTTTATAGTGTACGCGTTAGATAACAGTATCAAACAAAACATTGAATTACTTACCTACCAACACATTTCTAACGAAGCACTGGATTTATTCAGTCTAGCTGTAGGTACGCAAAACTGGGATTCCGTGTTAACAGAAAAAAATGTTAACGAAGCGTATAACAAGTTTCTTGAACTATTTGTGCGCATCTGTACTGCGCATTTCCCCTTCAAGCAAGTTAGGAAATCAAAAACGATACGAAAACCGTGGATTATGAGTGAGCACATCAAAATGATAAAAAAGAAGAACCGCCTTTATCATGCGTTCTTGCACTCCAGATCAGAAATTAAACTTAAGGAATTCAAAACCGAAAGAAATAAACTGAATAAAATACTAAGGCAGGCAAAAATAGATTACTATCAACGTCTGTTTTTTGAAATCGACAAGAAACGTCCGGATGCGGTTTGGAAAATAATAAATAACGTTTTAGGTCGTCAAACTAAAAGTAGTGCACCCAAGTCGATAAGCTACGCAAATTGCGAATTGATCGGTAAAGCACTGGCAGACCATTTCAATACTCATTTTGTGAATGCAAGCCTTACGCACACCCGTGACTCCCAAGTCATGCATTTACTAGATAAATGTGTTTCAGAAACTATATTTATGGAGCCAACTGACGAACATGAGGTGTTTACAACAATAAAAAATCTTAATAACAGCAATGCATTGGATATTGACAATTTGCAAATTAAGCCAATAAAATATATCTTACATCACTTGCCATTTATCCGCACGTTGGTCCATATATTCAATCTAGCCATAGAATCGGCGACTTTCCCAGACGGCATGAAACGAGCTAAAGTATCTGTGCTATACAAACATGGCGATATAAATAATGTTTCTAATTATAGACCAATATCTGTCCTACCCATTTTTTCCAAAGTGCTAGAAAAAATTATTGCTACACGCCTAACAAAGTTTCTAGACAGATATGATGTAGTAACAAACTCACAGTTTGGTTTTAGAAAAGGTAGATCTACGGAAGCCGCCCTTTTATCCTTGAAAGAAAGTATTGTGCAAAGCATAGACAACGGAGAATTCGCCCTCGGGCTCTTCATCGATTTTAGCAAGGCATTTGATTCCATCAGTCATGACATTCTTAAATATAAACTATCAATATATGGAGTACGCGGACATCCACTCACTTTAATGGAATCATATCTCAGAAATAGAACTCAGTGTGTATGTATTAACAACGTCCTATCTTCTTTCTTGACACTTAAAAATGGAGTGCCGCAAGGGAGTGTTTTGGGCCCTCTATTATTTAACTTATATATTAATGACTTAGTAAATATAGATCCTACAGTTGATTTCTTTATATATGCGGATGATAGCACTATACTCTTCTGTGGAAAAGACGCAAACGAACTAATTATCAGGTGTAATGCATTGCTAATGAAACTATCTGATTGGTCACATTCAAATGTGATCAGAATTAATCCCACTAAAACGAAAGCTATTCTTTTCAGAGCCAGAAACAAACCTTTTCAGTTGGAACATTCAATCACTTATTTAGGCAAACACATAGAACTAGTTAATGAACACAAAATACTTGGAGTAATATTTTCATGTCATTTGAGTTGGGATGCTCATTTTAATAACCTTCGAAACAAGTTTTCTGCAGTCGCCGGTGAATTATCTCGCTGTAGAGCTTACATGCCGACAAAAGCCAAGCTACAAATTTATCATGCATTGTTCACCTCGCAATTTAATTATTGCAGTTTAGTATGGGCAACGACAACACGAACTAACATAAATAAAATAGTTACATTACAAAAGGCACTTTTCCGACACATTGCTAATATTGAAGCCCGATCAACAACAAAAACATTATCACAAACATACCAAATCATATGGGTAGATCGGTACTACGAATATCGTCTTTTACAAATATTTTATTTTGCAAGGAAAGAATGGAGAGATTTTCTTACATCACTAGCGACCTTAAAGCACCATGACATAACTGTGCATTTCAGAAATCCTGAACCTTGGCTTGTACCGCGCTTTCGCACCGAGTATAAGTTACAATCTATTAAACACAATTTGCCGAAAATTCTAAATAGTCATGTTTACGCTAATAAATTCTCTCGTAAAGAGTTGAAGATGTATTTCGTTAACCTATAACATATATATTCATGTATAACGATGCATATAAATGACGATGTTTTTCTTTTTTGCCTTGTTTTATTTGTACAAAAATGTCTTGTTGTTTCTTACATATCCTTTCATAAGCATGTATCTGAGTTTTCAATTTTATGTTTAGTAAACTTCTGCTTAAGTTTTTTGTACCAAAAAGGTTACTGTTATCGCGCTGCCATGTATAACGCCTCCTGGGTCCAGTCAAGCTGCTGACGGCAGCTTTTAGCCCGGGAGGACGTTTCTAGTCTGTACTAGAAGAAGAACAAAACTTGAACTTGAACTTGAAATCCGGAAGAGTGAAGCGGTCTGCGCTGGACGCATGACAGAAGACGAAGAAAGGGGCTAGGGGAGAAGTGAGAAGGAAGAAGTTGGAATAAAATGGCGGACGACACCCGTCTCACTTAGAATGTCATTTCTGTTGCCGTTCTAATTAGGAACGCTATATATATATATATATATATATATATATATATATATATATCGAATTCCTTGCATGGCGGCAAGGACGGCATGGACAAGGGGGAAATGCGATAACGTCAACGTATAAGAACCGTTATTAAACAAAGCAAAAAAAAAAAAGAAACATCACATGTGGGCTTGGTGGCACCATACGAGACGCCCTGCTCAACCCTCTGCTCATCTTCGTACAGGTGTTCCTGCAAGTGTAAATGCGCATCAGCGACGGCCTTCCCGTGCTGACTGAACATCTTACTTCGACGACGTCATCAGCACCATGCCTACACGTGCGCTACGCTGCGCTGATTCCACACGTTGTCAAACCGACTCATTCATCACCCGTGGCCCATGGGAGGTGGACCGTCCTTCCGACGCACCGGCGACGACACTGACAATTTCAAGGCCGCATAAAATGGAGGGCCAACCGCGCGCCCATTTATTTCAGTGGGCTTGGTGGCACCATCCGATACGGAATGCTCCTCTTCATACAGGTTGGTGAAAAATGGTCCTTTTCTAAATGCTTGAGAGCCAGCTGTGTTGGGTTAGTGATGCTGCTGAGCACCGGGTGTTTCTTCCGCTGTTGCTATGAGTCACTGGATGTTGTACGTTTTCTATTACAACTTAGTGGAGATGTGGAAGAAAATACAAGGCCTAAGATTGACGAGGTTCTGAAAGGGGTTACGGAAATTCAGGCCTCTCAAATTCTTCTTCAGACTAGATTACATGATGTGCAAACGAGGCTGACTGATATCGAAAGAGCACTCACATCACTTAAACTTTACCAGGAGAAGGTAGGTAATTGTGAAGTTGCTATTACTGCCCTACAGAAAGAAGTGTAACACATGGACAAAAAACTGGACGATCTAGAAAACCGGAGCCGCAGCAATAACACTGTCATGTTTGGTTCAAAGGAAGACGATCATGAAACTAATACATCCTTGGCAGAACACGTCACGGAGAACAAGCTCGAGGTAGCGGTACGATCTCTCGAACGCATTCATTGTATTGGTAGAACGACCACGAGCAAAGACCAACCCGCAATACTTTGCTTGTATGATTTCTCTGAAAAAGCTGCCATTCTTCGTAAATGTTTCAAACTGGAACCCGATACCATATCTATTTCTGAAGATTTTTCGCCAGCTGTTCGGGAAGTGCGGAAAACATTGTGGCAGTCGTCGAAGGCTGATCGTGTGGACGGTGAAAAGATGAGCCTTTGTTTTGATGAACTGAAAATTGGCAATAGCTGGTGCGCGTGGGACGGCAAGACAAATAGAAGAGCTCCGATGAAGCGTACACACGATGATAACGATGCTGTTCCACGCGGTACTGATAAATGACCGCAAAGCACAAGCCCCCTGACGTTATTATGCCGTAGTGCACGTAGCATTGTCAACAAAAGAGAAGAATTAGAAGAACTTTTATTGCTGCACGCTCCTTACATCATTCTAATTACAGAAACCTGGCTGCACCCCGACATTCATGACGCTGAAGTCATTACAGTGACTTATGGTCTCCTTCGCACAGATCGTGACGGTCGCGCTGTGGGCGTAGCCCTGGCAATCAAACACAGTATTTTATTTTGAGAACACCAAGGCATAGCTCGTCCTGAAAGTGACTGGTGTACTGTTAACGGAGTGTGCGGCATGTCGGTTCTGATAGGTGGTGCGTACAGGCGTCCAAACGCTTTTGTCGAATACATGATGCAATTGCACGATTTCTTTCACACCGAGGTAAATGCGAGAAGTAAGCTGATATTAACCGGCGATTTCAATCTTGCAGGAATAGACTGGGATAACCTAATCTTTACAACTAGGGAAAAGGAAAGCTGTGACTTACTGGTTAAAGTAATGTTTCGCTTTTAACCACCCAACTAGCTAGCTAGCTAACCACCCAACAATACAGCAGGGAGACGCCGCGTCAGTGCTGGGTCTGGCATTTGTCTCGAACACTCCTAAATCAGAAATTAGCATATAACATGGCATTTGTGATCATCAAGTGATTTTACTGACCTTTTTTGAACTAACATCAGAGGCGGGCCACCAAAGCGACCCTTACATTGATTTTAGAGATTATAGAAGAGCAGATGATGCCAGCATCACAGACTATTTAGAAACTGTGTTTGAGGACTTCACAGTGCTGCCTTCATATGACGTTAATAGTTCGTGGGCAAAATTGAAAGCTACCATAGAACATTGTGAAGAATATTTTATTCCCACAATACGTAAACGAACACATAGGAAAACACCTTGGGTTACCTGCAATATCATCCACTCAAAAAGAATTTTGCAAATGATGCGCAGGAAAAACCAAATCCATTGGCAACCGTGCATGTGTCAGGTGCGTTAAAGTTAGAATTAAAAGAAGGCAAGAGATAAATTTTCCTCCAATACTCTGACGAACTTCACGCACGATCAGCCGCAAAAATTCTGGCGCTATCCGTCAGAACCTTAAAACCGGAAAGTGCAAATTGAAATCGCGGGATCTCTCACACATGATACACACGCTATTGCTAAAGCTTTCAATAACCATTTCCAATCTCTGATCACACGCTCTCCCTGTCCAAGTGACGTTTCGTTTTCATCGAATTCAGTAATGCCTGCTGTCGTTATATCTGAGCCAGGTGTGCTGAACCTGCTCTTGAACATAGGCACAAAAGAAAAAAAAGAAAACGTCCGGTCCCGATAACATTTCCAATGCGTTTCTGAAACGATATGCTGTCCAACTTGCTCCGTTCTTACACAAGATTTTTCCGGTGTCTCTTGAAGCAGCTGCATTACCTTCACACTGGTTGGTTGCACAAGCAATCCCGATTAACAAAGGTGGCAACAGGTTGCATGTAGACACATATCGATCGATTTCTCTAACAAGCTGCTGCTGCAGATTAATGGAGCACATTATATCACAACACATGGGCGTGCCCCAATTTGAAGGCAGCCCCGCAAATACCCAACCCCACACCTGAGCAGTGGGAGGCCGTGCTGACTACTTCGCATCCTCGTAACCAGCAGCAACTGGTGCGGCGGGCCCGGGAGACAGCAAGAGCCGCAAGAGCCCTGGACTAAGGGCGCCTCCCGCACAAGCAGAAAGACACCTGCTTTTCCTTCCTTTTTTTTTCAATAAACGTTCTTCCTCGTCCTCCTTTCCACGATAACGCAGATATTGGAAATTTCTCATGACCTCACAGAGATAATCAATTCCGTACTTCAAGGAGACGCCATATTCGTAGATTTCTCCAAAGCCTTCGATCATGTACCTCACTGTGAACTGATTGAAAAACTTAAACTAATTGGCATTGAATCTAACAATACATACATAGCCATCTTATTTCTCACTCAGATCACAATATGCATCTGTAAACTATGCTCAGCCTGAGCGCCTCGAGGTTTTTTCTGATGTGCCACAGTGGTCAGAGCTGGGGCCATTACGCTCTGTTGTGTACATCAACGACATCCCACCATGTGTTGAGCCTAAAGTAACAGTGCGTCTTCGCATATCGTGTGTGTTGTTATTGTGTTGTCTACACAACTATTCGGTCCCTGGACGATGAAATTGAACTAAACACCTCACTAAACAGCATTTCAAATTGGTGCGAAAGGTGGGGAATGAAGTTCAGCATCAGTAAAACAGCACGCATCACTTTTACACATAAAAGGTACCTGACATATTCAGTTACAATATAAGGGGCACAGCAACAATAAGATCAGATATCGTAAAATATTTGGGTGTGACATTCTACAGCTCGCTCAAATGTGACACTCACATTGACGGCACATGTGCAAAGGCATTCAGGTAACTCAATTTGTTGTGTCGGAAATTGGCTACAGCACAATCCCATGTCAAATGAACTGCATATAAAACACTCGTTCGGCTGATACTTAAATATGCCAGTATTTTATGGTTCCCGCACCAGTCTTACCTCATTGATAAAATAAATAGAGTACAGCGTTTGGCGCTTTGTTTTATTTATTGCAGATACTGACCGTATGACAGCGTCACAGCTTTGCGTGAACAAGCATACATTCCGACTCTAATATCAGGACGGCGTATCACTGCCATCAAGTTTCTTTTCCTTCTTTATCACGGGCGCATAAACATAGACAAAACAAAATACATCAGGCCACCCTTCCAACATTCTGAAAGAATATCAAAGTAAGTGTATAAGACATTTTTATGTGCGTTACAACACATTTAAATAATCATTTTTTCCTTCTCCAATTGAAGCCTGGAACCATTTGCCAGAAGAAATTGCGCATGTTGACTCTATCGGACAATAAAGCACCGGTTCGCAGAAAATGGACAGTGTGTGAACCCACACATGCTTGTTTAGAAACATAGGTTGATAAACATAACGTAAATACGGACTACAGCTACCACAACATTAAGGGATACGCATATAGAGATGTATAGGAAAATATAAAGGCATGAATGGCCTTGAACTATAACCATGCTGCGCAAGATGCCTAAGAAAAGAAAAAGAAGAGGACAGGACAGAGCGCAGACTACCAACTTTATTGCCTGAAACTACATGAAACCTTTATATAGGTAACTTAATCACATGCGCCACCACAATGCGCAAAACCTAGACAATCAAACTGCCGCCACCAACACCAAGTGTGCACATTATTAAGCCGAAAGCACTAAAGAGGCCCTGAGCCACTCTTTAACGAAGTGAAGAAAAGCGTTTGAAGTGAGAACAGGCTATTTTGGAAAAACTTTGCCGCAAAAGGCACTTCAATGCGTTCAGCAGAAGGGGAGTTGTTGGCAATCAAACACAGCCTCCGCTGTGCTCCCGTTCTTTCTTCAATACCTTGTACGACGAAGGCTACGGCGGAGTGGGGTGCGCGCGCAACGCTCCACCTTCTAAACGTCACCGTGGCGCGCACTTCAAATTTCATTCTGAATGTTAACGTAGACGCCACTACTACCGCCTTTGGTGCCTACGACGCGCTAGGCATAATCCAAACTTGGTTGCCTTCACCGAGCCGCAGTGCGCTTATCCAATGGACTCGTGGCGGCACCCCGCGGCGGCCGTGGTATCTAAGCTATGTAGCCAACGGCAGCTTGACGTTAGCTATTGGCTAATAGCAGCCGTCTAAGGGAATGGCAAAATAAAGCTTCCGATGACGAAATAAAGTGTCCAGTAGAGAGGGAGGACAGGGTCTTCTGTGTAAAAGAGAGCGTTTGAGAGAAAGGTGACTTCGCGATCCGCTTGCGAACTCCACGCACCGCGTACCACAGAAAAACTTCGCTGAGATGTTCACAGTAGCGTATCCTACCCTCGGACTATGTTATTACGCCAAGCCAGAGGGGTGCTTCAGAGCCCCTTTAAGTGGCTATGTTGGCGGTGACATTGGCGAAACTACGCTGTGACGAAAATTGGCCGACGTGGCAAAAAGTAAAAACACGTCAGAAATTCACGCCACATTTCTCAGGGAGGTTCCTGTGAACAAAGTAAATTTATTTATTTATTAACAAATACTGCAGGCCCTATTCGGGCCCAAGCAGGAGTGGTTACATCAATAGGAATAAACAAGGCTGGAAATCAAAAAATAGAATTCAGAACAATAATAAAAATATATAAAATATAATATACAGAAACATCACCTTTTGCAATTTAGACTTATCAACAATAAATACGATATAGAAACGACAGTCGTAGTTTGAAACTCAAAAACAAAGTAATGACAAAGCATGGACACACAACAGATCACTCAATTCAGCATTGTCACCTAATTTTATTACAAAACACAGACGATGATTAATAATGTCCTGCCCTATGTACATGATGCTATTAATCAAAAGAAAAACCATTCACAAGATGAACGAACGATTGTGTGGTATTAGCGTTATATAATTCGTGTGGTAATTTATTCCATAATAAAATAGCATAAGGAAACAGGGAATATTGATGCATGCTAAGGTGACTGAATGGTTGCCGAACTGTTTTGTTGTGTTCTGTACGGGCAAAACGTATTGGCGGCTCTGTTATGTGACGTTCACGCTGTATTTTAAAGTGACCATGTTAAAGTTGATAGATAAATTTTAATCTGGATACCATTCTGCGATGATCCAGCTTTTTTGTCTTTGCCCTATGGCGAACAATTGATGCGCTCAAGAAGCGCGAATAGGTAGAATAAATGAGCCTCAACGCCATGTTCTGCACCGTTTCTATTTCTTTAAATAAAATATTGCTGATACGGACTCCAGATTAGGTCGGCATATTTTAATTTTCGCCTAATGAGAGCTTTGTATGCTGTTAAATTATTACCTTTGAAAATAAAATTTGGTAAATATCAGTCTGGGTGGCAATTGAACCATGGCCTCCAGGGGGCGCTTCCCTGGAACCACGGTACAGTAGTAGAGCAGCAGCTTCCAGGTTTATTTTATGCGGACGACATTGTGTTGCTACCAAAGGTTAGTGGGACGCCTCGCATTGGCTGCTCACGGGAAGACTACAAATGAAGCTGTGCAGGGTGATATGGGCTGGAGTAGTTTTGAAGTCGGGGAAGCCTTGCAGTAAAATTGATTATGAAGAAAAACTGAGGAATATGGAAGAAAGTGAATGGGCTGGGAGAATGTTCAGGTATCTGTACAGTAAAAACATTAATTCACAGTGGACGAAAAGAACTAGGAAGCTTACCAGCAAGTATGCGGCCTGTAGGGTGGGCAACACAGCAACAAAGAAGGTCAAACGGAAAGTCAGTCCGAAATAATCGCGTAAGTGGCGGCAATGGAAAAGAAACCTGCCATCAGTAACTACTTAAGAGGAAAAAGCGAAATCAGGAAAGAAACAGTTTATGATAACTCAAAGGAAAGCTATTTACTTTTCGAAGCGAGATCGGGATGACTTAGAACACGTACCTATAAAGCGAGATATAAGAAGGAAGAAGAAGCTTGTGGTTGCTGCGGTAAAGCTAGGGAAACGATGGAGCATGTTTTATTAGAATGTGAAGACTTCTGCCCAGCGGTCAATTTAGGCACCACTGGCCTCCTTGAAGCCCTTGGGTTCTGCGAGAGCAGTGGAAAAGTAAACGTGTCCGCAATAGGTATTATTAAGGGGCGATTGGAGGATTGACGGAAGAAAAGTAGGGAAACGACAAAAAGCGGAGACGTACAAATGCAAAGTTCGCAAGAGGGGATCAGAAAATTTGGTCGTAGGAGCTCATAAGGTTGTTTTGTTCTTTTTTAACCTAGGTAGGGCATTAGGCAGCTTAATAGCATGAGCTTAGCGCAACCCACCGCCCCGTTCCAAAGGGGCCGCTCATAACATCCATCCATGCACTGGCTGCTCCACGGTTCTGGCTTACTAAAGGTGGAGCTATTGCGCTCCTGACTGCACATCTCACGTCGCAACCATCTCTCTGACTAGTACGTGCATGATTGGGCGGCGCAGGTGACGGGGCGGAGGAGGTGGCGCCATGTCATGAGTCTACAAAATGAGCGCGTTGATGACGTTGCGAGGTCTACAAATGGCATAATGCTTTCGAATTCCCACACGTAAGCACTCTCAAGTGTCTGCCGAATTTTAAGTTTAGTCATTTCTGCAGCGCCAGGCGTTGTTGCGCAGAAAAGCAGGCGCGCGCGCTCTGCGCATTGGCGTCATAGTCGGAGCGGCGGCGGCGGTTGTCGGCGGCGAGCGACGGAGAAGAGCGTGCGCTCTTGCGGTACGCGAGGACGGCCGTGCCGGTGTAGTACGTCACTGCGGAAGCAGCGTGTGGCGCGGCGCTTTGGTGAGCAGGTCGCCTTGGTGCCACACGTGTATTTCCCATTGCGGCGCGTTATGTCTTGCAAGAAGTCTAGCCCCGATTGTATAACTTATTGCAGTTACCAATATGTCTTACAAAGACGTCTAACCTAACTTCATGTATTACCAAACGTGCAGCAGGCTTTGGCCTTCTTTCGTTACGAGAATGTAAGACCTACTCAACTTCTTTAACTGGCTAAAATATCTATTTATACGGCAACGAAAACCACATCCTTGAGGCCGTGTAAAAAGCAGATCAAGATCACAGCCAAAAAAAAAAAAAATCATATGCACAATAAAAACGAATAAAAAAACATTTGACAGAAGGCACATGCGAAGCTCCAATAAGTGACGCCAATAAGAATAGAAATGCTGATGCTGAAGGCAACTTGACCAAAGGAACGGGAAAAGGTTTAAAAATCGCATATGGCCATGTAGAAAAGCCACTTCTTATATCTGAGAGTAAAATGGAAGGCGTGCTTGCGCACTTGTTTCTTTGTTGCGTGATAAAGAATGCTTCAATAATTGCCCTTTCTGCCTCATCACGTGCTTTAGCCTTGACCCCAATTTGATCGAACTGCGGTGAGCAGCCGCAACTTTTGCAACTGAAAGTAGAATGCCCACCATTGCCTTACAGCAAGACTGCGCTCCCGCGTGCGATCACTAACGCAGAGCCCCGTTTGCCCGATGTACACTCCCGCACAAGGTTACGGTTAATAACACTGGAGACACACTTCGTGAAGAACGTTGCATGCTTCTTCGCAAACTGGGGCTTTCTGTTTGGATATCATCGAGCAAACCTGCCTTAACTTGCAACGCTCTGAAATCACTACATTCATGCAGTACGTACGCGTGACCTTCGTGACATTGTGGGATACATTGTGAATGCACGGGATTACTTGAACTGGCATCTAATCACTTTACTTCACCTTAGCGCTGCATTCCTTGTACTTTCCAAGTATATAGATTTTCACATGCACAGGAGTCTAGCTGCAAAGGATAACCGGTTGCACAGAGATGATCCACCTGGGCCTTAAAGCTCTGCCGCATCTGGTGTGTCGGACAGGACTTTTCGAGGGCCGCTGCGCATGTTGACAAAATAATACCTCTTTTTAAGAGCTTAGAGTGCGCACTTTCATACGGTCACATACCTTTCTTAGTTATTGGGTTATACTTTCAGTGCATGGTCTAGCACAAGAAATTTTGCGTCGGCAATTGAAACGGTGCGCTTCGCCGGTATAGGCACGGTACACTGCTGCAGGTAACGCCCGAAAAGGACCATGGGGGGTCGAGGCTACTCCGTTTAGGCCATTCCAATCCTAAAAATTGGGAGGTGTTCAATGGAAATGGGAGCGAGTTCTTGTTCTTGGCCACCGGAGAAGTGCCATGCCCGCGGGGGACTCGCCCATCCCTATATAGCTGTGTCAGGGAGGCCTGAGGTGCCAAAAGGCGGACTGGAAGATACTTTGCTTCATTACTAACCTTTTAGTTTTAAGCCGCCTGAGGAACTCCCATCGCCAATCGAAGTCCCTTTCCGTGTACTGCCTCCAAGCGCTCGAATTGGGTTGGTGATGGTGCTATCACTCATAACCTGTGACTGCACAACTCGAACAAATTATCTAAAATACAGTCTTAATAACTATACTCCACTGCGGAGGTTGTGCAATGACAACTATAGCTAAGTGAGAATATTCGGATTTCAGCAATACATTGCTGCTGTGCTCAATCTATCTCTGCAACTAAAAAAAAATTTTTTTTTAGTATATACATGTTGTGTACTCCTAATGTTGCTATACCAAACAAGCTATCAGGCGTAAATGTTTTTTTTTTTTTGCGATTATGTACAAAATTATTCTCAGCAGCGTAACCCACTCCGTCCTGCTCTGATAAATTCTGGTGCACTGCTGATATCATGGACGTTCTTAACAGCTCTTATTTTCCTTTCTTTTCCGCGCGGCTATAGCGAGTGAGCTTCGTTTCGGTAAAACCGAATCAAACGGAGGAGGCTGCTCACACATCACACACAAAAGGAGCTAAGCCACACGGAATGACAAACGAAAGTCGGGGAGCGCGAGTGGGTTTGCTGGGGAAGCCATAAAATTTCTGGGAAAGAAGAAACATGCGAAAGATATAAAACCACTCTGATGAAACGGGGCGCCCAACGTTGTCGCTGAGACGCTCTCTCTCGCTCTCGTTCTGCAGCAGCAGACAACACGCGCGACAAATCTCGGCGGCGGCGATTTCGCTCTCGACGCTGCCGGGAAACGCACGCTTCCGTCCCGCTGCACATAAACAAATGAAAACGTCCGCGTGGGAGTGCGGGTGTCTGCGATCCAGGGAAGCTTCGCCGGATGGAAGGCGAGAGTGATACCGGGAAAGGCAATTTGTAGTTTGGCGGGGGAAGCTTTGAGTAGAGGCTCGAACACTGTGTCCCAGATAGCGTTGTGTCGAAATGCATTTATTTTTTCTTGCGGTACTCTTTTATATACAGCACCGCACGAAACAGTTCCATTGTAGTGACTGAGATACTCTTGGCGCGTCGATACTAGAGCCTGGCGGTAAAAAAGACCTCATCCAGAAAAGGAAAATAACGCACGAAAAATAACTTGTCTACGATGCTCCGCCGCTAGAGGGCGGTCGTTGCGAAAACGCAGCGCGCCGATCCACTGTCGACCGGCCCGCCTGTGTCGTCTGCGAGCGCGCGTTCTGATTGGCCGCTGAACGGCGCGTGTTCCCTCTCTTCCATCCTCGATGCGTTTGCTTATCTCTTGCTGGCGCCCTCTCGCAATAACAGCGCTGCCTCGTCTGCTTCTCCTCCCGGCAACCGTTTCACTCGCTCCGTCTGCACCAGTGTCCCACTCCCTCCGCACCCGTCCATCTATCCACACATTTACGCGAGCACTTGTAAGGATTGGGCGGTGCCGCCACCATCTTTGTGATTTCGTCCGGTACAAACGGCTTTGACGGTGACCGTTTATTGTCGCCGCGCTGTGCTTTTCATTTCCCGCAGCTGCGGGCGGCATTGTACGTGCGCCGGCTCGATGTCGGCGAGACATGCGCCATGGCGAAAGCAGGAAGCCGCGAGGCAAACAAAGACTCGCTCAATTTATTTGCTGGCTACGCTCAAGGCGGTGTAGCCGCTGAGCTTTATGTTTCTTTTTTTCCTCTTTTTTCTTTATTCTCGCGTACGATTTTCGAAAGTTTTACATATCGACTGCCATTATTAACAGTCCGTACTTCCTCTGTATTCCTCGTTCACTTGACTATCGGCGCATCTTGAGTTAACTAGAACATCGGCCACCCCTTTGTTGTTCTACTTTGTGTATGTATGTATGTATGTATGTATGTATGTATGTATGTATTGAAGAGATACAAGCTTTAATGATATGGTGGAGCTGTTAGCATGGCTGACCGCCATACATGCTACTCCAGTGGCTTGAATGGATGCGTGCGGGTGAAGGAGACCAGTTACGGAAGTACCCTTAAGATCCTATGTATGGGACTCCTTGTGGCACCCTTTCTGCCACGCCCATTGCCGCGGGCCCCGAGGCACGTCTCCGCCGTGCTGTGCTGGCACGCCGCGCTGCCGAAGAGTTGCCCTCACAGTAGGGCTCAGCGTCAACTGTATAATGGCGCCGCTGCTCGAAACCCGAACTTGGAGCTCGTGCCAGCTCCGTGCGCGCTAGAAGCGGCAGCGCGCCGATCCGAGCGCCGCGCGCTTCGGTCGCATGCCGCGCGAACATAGCCCTCGTAGCGGCGGTGCTGTCGTCGTTCACTGTTGAATGCGGATTGCTTCAGTGCACATTTGAGCGCCGTATGTGGTTGCGTTTTCATTACATTTCTTTTCTTTTTGTTGGACAGATGTGAGCATTTACCACGCATCAATTACCCCCAAGGAACAGCGCAATCAGCCCGCCCGGGTGGACTACAGGATACGTATGAACAAATATGAAGAAGCTTTCCTTGTTCCAGACGCCCAGTGATTCAGCGAGGACGCAATTGGGGCAAAATCTGCCCATGGCGGACACGTCATTTCATCAAAATCCTGAAAGATATACCCTCTTTTTGTTTTACCGCTAACATAATTTTAAAAAAGTCCACTACTACATGAACAATTCAACTTCCTTAGCTAGATTACTCTCAGAGGCGTATATTGTTTGCTTCAGAAATAAAAATGAATATTTGAGTAACCAACGGAGTCTCGGCAAAAATTTTTGAAGCACTTATTTTACAGCACATATTCCAATTTACGAATTGTAACCGGCGACTTCGAAAGTCATATCCACTTAGAACGAATTCTGAGGATACCAGCTTCAATATATGTGTTCTCAAAGCTTGCGACGAAATGCATTGGTGTTCCAGTAACCTCAAATTTGAGCTTCAGTACATAAAAAAGTGCGTTTCGGTAAAACTAAGTGGAACAACAATGTTCTATATTTACGATGAAACAACATGGCGAAATCAGGTTATCGCTACAACAACACATTTTTTTTCGCGAGTCTGGCAGCGCTTATTTTAAAGATTGGCACTATAAATATATAGCTTCACAATATGTTCCAAATGCATGTGCCTTGTGAAATCAATAACTTCAATTCCTATATTGCAATATATACGCGAAAACAATCATTTCAAAAGTTGACGAGAAATATTTCCTGAACTAGTTAAATATGCATTTCGATTTCTAGTGTAATGTTCGCCACTTAGAGTCTACTCAATAAATAGATTTGTGCGCATACCACAGGGGAGTTTAATGAACTGTTCACGTAATAAAAAAAAAAGAACGTCGGCATCTTTGCGAACCGTTTTAGAGAACTAGTTCACTACGAGGTCTCGAGTGCGATGGATGATCCTGTCCACGGTTCATTTAATGCATAGCGGAGCACGCACAGATAATGACGGTGCATGTTAACTGTGACCTGAAAACAAGGCCTCTTCTTTAAACCGTTCACACTATAGGAGTGCCATAGAAGGAGGGGGGGGGGGAGGGGTGGGCGTGCGTGTGAAGTGTGGGAAGCCGGCCCCGTGGTAGATAGGGGGGGGGGGGGGGGCGAGCTTCGAAAAGCGGCACCTGTGAAAGGGCGCCGCACGCCCCCCGAGATTGCGCCGTCAGCAAAGTAGGTGACGTCAGCTCCGCTACAAGAGGCAGCCTGCCGAACCGAGCGTCCCGCGCCTTCAGCCTGTTTCACCCGACCCGATTTTCGTCCCACCGGAAGTGCGATTTCCGTAGCTTGCGACGAAAATCGCAGTCGCAGTAACGACGACCCGATTTTGGGCTGCGACCAACCGGTTGGTCCCACCGACGCAGCGATCGCTGGCATTTTCCGCCGAAATGCCGCCGCGAGCTATTTCGCGGTTTGTTTTCGGAAATGGCGTCTCGCTCAACAAGTGCAATGTGCGGAGACGTGCACCGCCGAATTCGGTACTTGCGCGAAGGGAGAGAGAGAGTGAACTTTAATGAGCACCAATAGTTCAGTCGGCTGGGCCTAGGCCTACCACGATGGGACGTCGAGGTCTTGCCTCTTCGCCGCTTCGTAGGCCTGCGTGGTCGCCCAGAGTTGGTCGTCGAGATGGGAGCTGCGCAGGGCGGTGTGCCATCTCGACGAGAGGGTCACGGAATTAAGGTCTGGGTATTGATGTTTTCACTCCCATAGCATGTGGGGGAGTGTTGCTGATTCAGTTTTACAGACCTTGCGCGTGTGGCTCGGGTAGAAGTCGGGGTATATGGTGTGATAGCGAGTGAGGGAGGGGTATGCGTTCGTCTGTAACAGGCGAATGGTGGTTGCCTGTGCTCTGTTTAACTGGCCGTGAGGGCTGGGGAAAGTTCTTGCGAGGTAAAATGACTTCACAAGGTCGTTGTATCTTGTAATCGCGTCCTGCGGGTGCACCTGCACCGCCTCCGGCACGGTTGACTAGTCCTCGTGCTACGGAGTGTGTAACCTCGTTGGGGTTGGTGAGGTGCGGGTGGACAACGTCGCTGGGATCCGGACGACGGTGATTTGATTTTCAGACGAATGCGGGGCTTGTTGTAAGATACGGAGTGACCGCTGAGAAATACGACCCTTGATGTAGTTGTTGATTGCTGCGCGAGAATCGCTGAGCATGGTGTGACAGGCAGGGTCAAGAGTGGCCAGGGTGATGGCCACTTCCTCGGCCATCTCGGCATTTTGGGTAACGATGCTGGCAGCATCTCGGAGCAAGCCGCCTGCTGTGGTAACCGCCGCAAAGCGCCGTCCATCTTGGTAATCAGCTGCGTCGACGAATGTGACGCCCGCGGTGTTGGCATAAGCTTTGATGAGGGAGGTAGCTCGTGCCTTCCTGCGTTCTTTGTTGTGGTCTGGGTGCATGTTTTTCGGAATAGGGTCGGCGTGCATCCATTGCTGAATGTCGCGTGGTATTGGGTGTTTGTCTCCATGTTGACGGTGGTAGGTGATATTAAGCTTGGTTAGAATGCTGCGGCCTTTTTCCGTGAGGGTAAACCGCTCGAGTTGAGATCGACGTTGGGCTTCGATTAACTCGTCTAGCTTGTTGTAGATATCTAATTGTACTAGAAGTTCCGTGCTGGTGTGGTTGGGTAGTCCTAAGGCCTGTTTATAGGCTCCCCTGATGATGATGTCCAGTTTAGTCTTTTCAGTTTTGTACCAGTTGAGAAAGGGCGCAACGTAAGTAATGTGACAGATGATAAAAGATTGGACAAGGCGGATGAGGCTTTCTGCCTTCATACTCCCTCGTCGGCTGGTCACTCGTTTCAGCAGTCTGGATGTATTAGCGGTCTGTCGAAGAATCTTGGAGATAGCCGTAGAGTTAGCTCCGTTGGCTTCTATGGTCATACCAAGAACACGGATGCTAGGGACCACGGGTATGGGTCTGCCATCCCTCAGGCTGAGCTCTATTTCCTCGTATTGGCGTTTATTCGTGGAGCCCCGTGGGGGGCGTCCACGGAGTGTGGGGCGGAATAGGAGAAGCTCCGACTTTTCAGGGGAACAGCGGAGTCCCGTTCCTTCAAGATAATCTTCTACGACGTCAATGGCGTCTTGTAGGGCAGTTTCGATTTGGCCGTCACTGCCCTTTGCAGCCCAGATTGTAATGTCGTCGGCGTATATGGTGTGTTCAATGCCGTCGAGTTCTTGTAGTTCTTGTGCTAATCTGAGCATAACCAGACTAAACAGTATTGGGGAAATGACAGAGCCTTGCCGTGTGCCCGTGCTGCCGAGGGACAGTTCCTCCGATCGAATGTCTCCGAAAGACAGTAAGGTCTTCCGATTGGGTAGAAAGTCGCTTACGTAGTTGTAAGTGCGTTCTCCAAGGTTGAGCAAGGAGATGCGTTCGAGGATGGTGGAGTGCCTTATGTTATCGAAGGCGCGCTCGAAGTGGAGGCCCAAGATCGCCTTCTTGTGACGGGATTTGCCATCTAGGATTTGATGCTGAAGTTGGAGCATAGCGTCTTGGGTGGAAAGATGCTGTCTAAAGCCAATTATCGAGTGGGGGTAAGCACATGTGTCTTCGCGTTGATTGTTTACACGGTTCAGAGTGCGTGCTCCATGACCTTGCCTACACATGAAGTTAGCGATATGGGCCGGAGATTGGCTAGGCTAGATGGCTTACCGGGTTTGGGGATGAGAATTACTTTGGCCGTTTTCCATGTCGGAGGAATGGATCCCTGGCGCCAGCAGTTGATGTATTCGGTGAGTTGTTGCACCGAGGGGTCATCTAGATTTCTTAGTGTTTTATTCGTAACACCATCTGGGCCTGACGCCGAACGGCTGTTCAGCTTGTGCAGGGCGGCATGAATCTCTGCCACGCTGCCACGCGAAGGGAGAGTAAAAAACTTGTACCACAGATTCCATTCTCCTATTCTATGCGTTCCTTGACACGCTACGCAGCAAATGAAGTGCATTTGCACGTTTGCTTCGTACACCTTTGCGAGTTGTCAATACTACGAGGCGTTCGATCCCCAAGAGACGACATGGCCTTTTGGGTTTTCAACTCGTGGGGAACGAAGTTTAAACTCGTGGTGAACGCGGCACCGTTCAGTCGCATATCGTTGTTCGTTTTCAAGCGTGAGTTTCCCGAAGCATATTGAAAGGTTATCTTACCTCACTTATTAAATCATGCATAACAAACGTGTAGGCAATCGTAAAGAATTCTCTGCGATAGCATTAAATTCGTAGATTGAATAAACAGCGTCGTCAATTTGTTTTCAAATATTTCAGGCACGTTAAGTTGCATGTCTTCTCTGGAGAATATTTTTTCTTGTACAGAAACCAATAAACCTTGAATATGTTGCGGACTTTGTATTCTTACTGCGCCTATATTGGCATTTGCCTTGAACGGTAATTAACTTTACAGTTAGTAAATTATTGGTTGCTATAGTGCATGGCACAGTGACAACGCCCCCTCCTGCACCGTCATGTAAAACTCGGGCAACCGTACGAAAAGTAGGCGAGCAGCCTGCTTTTGTGTAGACGAAACGGTAGAAGACATTGAAGAAAAGTCAATCAAAACTGTGCAGTGAAGTCAGCCACTTGCATCTTTTTCTGTGACTGAATATTTTAAGTATAAATGGTTCTTGCACGTCCACAGCTGATCAAGTGGGCAGAAACATGCATGCCTTACATGTTTCTAATAAGTTTGTGATCTCATTATTGTGTAAACCCATATGACGATATCATCTGCGATTAATTCCTTTATAAGTTACGAAGTACCATGGTACTTGCAAGAACATGTCACCCTGGAATTTTAAAGGAAATTTCTGCATTTCAAATATACACAATATGCATTGTATTCAATAAATGACCGTAAACTCCCTTTCTGCAACGACACTTTTATTGCAAGTTTTACCTACACGCAGGAAAGAAAAAAAATCTGTAGACATCGAAATCGTTCAATTTATTCGGCTGCCACTGTGGCTATAGCATTGTGCTGCTAATACAAAGTGAGGGGTTGAATTGCCCGCCATGGCAGTCGCATAATGATGGGACTCATGGGCAAAAAAAAAAAAAAAGCTCTTGCGCGCATATTTAGTTAATCATCATTTATTGAACGCTTAAACTTTGCAAGACTATTGCATGGGGGGGGGTATGCATGTGCAAAATCTAACAAGCAATACGAACACCAATCAAAAGCAAAGGGCACAGATGCAAAACAAGCATATTTCCTGATGAGTCGAGTCTGTAAAAATTAATTGCATCAATATGTATTGCTCAACAGCACTGCACAAATAAACATGGTCAGGCATAGTAAGTACTCTATCAGGTAGCTGGTTCTACAGATGTATAAATGTCAAAAAACATGAATGCTCATACTGCATCGTACACACAGTACAAAGAAAACCTTTTTCAACAGTTGTCCCTTCTCGCAGATATGAGTGGGCCATAAGCAGCAGAAACTTTGTTAGAGGGCATTGTGTAGTACCGCTTATCAAGAAGGAAGAGAGTGAAGAGGCTTTTATGCAGTACCTCAAGCTACTCTAATAGGAGAAACGATGAGCGAAAAAATTTGTGCTAGAGCACGTAAAGTTAACCGTAACTTTTTTAAAGACAGAAAGTTCCAGGTGAGTTTAAGGTTCATTTCGCCCACTCACACTAACCACACAGGGACACAAGAAGTACTACAGTCTATGGAGTAGTGCAGTCTACGGGAAAGCTATCTTATACAGAAATTAAAAATGATTCAACAAGCTCTCGATAACACTGCAGAACTTCTTAGCCAGCTCGGCCGCTCATTTTCTGGTACGTCAGCTTACATCGACATCGGAAATCGGGCCAAAATCAAGAACTACCCCAAGTTGCACGTTGCACTGCTTCACATAGCTGGACAAGTATATCCGCCACTCAACATCCCCAAATCCTCAGGGAGTGTAAAACCAAGATGGCAGAGCAAGCACGTTGTTGAAACAATGGGGGATATGCAAAATTTCGTAAGTAGGCTTTCCCACACAGCTTACTTGTCCTAACCAAGATGGCCGTGTTCCAGCCCTGTTCAACCTGAGACACACGTTTTCAAAGCTTGGATAGTGTGAGGGAGGGAAAGCAGCAGGGAGGGTGTCGGCAGACCGCTATTTTACACCTTAATTACGACTCTAACCGACTTCCGACACCTTGGTTAGGTCAAACTAGGTGTGTGGAAAAGCCTGCTTATGGAATTTTGCATATCCCTATTATGCCATGCCTGGGCACAAATTCTACACCTGGTGAAAAGAATAATCTCAAAATCATGGGAGGTGGACGAGCGGATACTATGAATAATCGCAAATGCTGTACTTGTGTCCAAGATATTGTAAATTACGAATTACCAGCAGTGCACAAAAAATGCAACTCATCAAATACAGGCGTCGGGTACTAACAAGTCTTTCCAACTTTACCATGCTTGAATACCTCTTCGATAAAGAGCTAACGAACAAGCACATAGACAGAATAGCGTTGCAGCCTGCGGCCCAAATTCTTTGCCTAAAAAAGCACGGAAACTGGTGGCAACATATTATGACAGCTAGGACATGTGATGCAAAGACGACTACCACTACCTTCAGAAACACAACATCATGACCACCTTAACTTGAAACACAACATGCCCATGCCGCGCAACATGGGGGTAAAGAATAAGGCCGGGAGACTATATGCGACTGCCAAACACACAGAAGAGGTTGCTAATCATGAAGACACAAACATACATCAGGCAGATATAGTACACTGATGTGGCGATAACAGTGTAATAGTACTATGACACTACATAAAATTAGACACTATACAACCAGAAAAGCTAAACTGAAAGCAACAAGATAAGCACTTGCAGTACGTATTTGCAGACAACCACATGCTGCATGCCTGCATGGATTCACTAGAAACTGTCAGGGCCTACACCTCACGCAAGATTCTCAGGAAAATGGGAAGTTGACACGCGACTTGGAAGCACATGGCCAAGGAAATAAATTACACGACACATTGCCATGCAGACATTCCAGAGGACAAGCCTGCTCATGAGCCCAACATAAAAACTGAAAAATGGACGAGTTGGCATGCATTCATTATTATCTACAGTGCAAAAAATACACAACGGACAAGATCAAAGCACTCTGTGTGTTCACTTCGTTCTTGTCTATTGTCTTTCGGTTGCGCTGTAAGTAGTGCATTCATGAGGCCGAACAGGAGAAGAACGGTGCCTCCACTTAATGCACCGATCTCACATCTAAATTTATGCGCATGCAGACACGCACGCCCACGCACGCACAAACAAACAAACACACACACACACAACACACAGGCGCATACTGCTGCAATAGCGATACTGCAACACACAGCGATACCGCTTTATGCGCATCGCATAAAGCAGTATCGACAGGATGACGCCAGTGAAGGATGAGGGCTCACTTCCAACTGAGGTTTGTTATGAAAATGAGGCAATTTGTACAGTTTACCAGAACAAAAACAGACAGCAAGAAGGCCAGGCAAAAATTGGTGCTTGATGCAACCAGACAAATAAATACGTTACAGAAAGAAAGTACAGATAAAAATTCCAAGTGGAGGAAAAATCAAATTACAATCGCCATTCGGGCATGCCAGCACCTTTGAAGAAACACTGTTCTTTTTCCACTAAACAGACTGACAGCTTGCTTGTGCAAGCAAACTCTTCCGAAAAACTTTTTTCTTTGAAGGAAGTTGCATGCGCAGTTGGTGATCACAGTGCTTTCTTTTCCGTGGATTTGTGTATTTATTTGTGTTATCTCTCTTTCTTGTTTTTATAGTTTGCCTTCATCAAACACTGGTTATCATAGGCTTTCTTGTTTTACTATTTCTGGTAACCTTTATAAAACACTGAATTTCCACAATAAACCTTTGAATTAGAAGTTAGGGTAGCCTGTTCTTACTGCTTCACACTATGCACTCTTGCAACATTGCCTAAATAAAGGAAACTATAAGGTACACAGCAGCATCAGAAGGGCCATTTAAGTGACTTCTAGCCTAAAAAAAGAATAGCCTGTCTGATAATAGCACAAGAAAACACATAGGACGAACCAGAAAGCCAAAATCATCTAACAACAGAAAGTTTAATGTACATGACGGGTTATGCTGGCTGACAAGCAATAAACCGAACATATACAAAAGGAGAAGCATAAACTAGTGTGTGTCTCCTGAGAGAAAATGTATTCGTCTCAAGACACTAAAAAGCCCCCAACATTCTCGTTGCAGAACGACGTGAAGCCGATAAACACTGAAGGAATTGTGAGCGCCGACATTGATGTTTTCGTGGATGGGCAGCCGGTGACAGCGTTAGTCGACACTGGTGCCGAATTCTCTATAATGAGTCGGGAACTCGTCCTCCGCCTGAAGAAAGTAAAGGCGCCATAGACGGGGACCTCACATAAGGACGGCAGGCGGCCAATTACTGATGCCTACTCAATGATGCACTGTTAGAGTTAACATCGGGGATTCTTCTTTCGTGGCCGCTTTCATCGTCCTTCCTGTATGCTGCAAAGATTTAATTATTGGAATGGATCTTGTGAAAGAATATGGCACCGTAATTAACATCCTGGACCGCATGGTGACATTTTATAAGAGCTCCGGTTTAGTCCATTGCTTATCGCCGCAGCACAACTCCTTTCGTCTAACAGAAGACGACGTCGGCATCCCCCCTCGATCATGTGCTCTTGTTTCGGTAGCATGTGACATACCGTTTCGTTGTGAAGGAGTTGCCGACCAAATAACTACATTGCTGTTTACTCACGGTATCTCGGTCGCACAAGGAGTCGTGAATGTCACCGACGGGTGCACGAACCTGTTGCTAACAAATTTTAGCACAAAGCGACGGCACTTTGCCAAGGGCGTGGCTGTGGCTTATTTTGACGGCGTTGCGGATGTTCGTGGCTGCTGTTCACTACTCGAAGAAGCGCCTACGCTAGACCCAGCTCCTGTACTTGACGTTAGCACTGCTTTGTCGCAGCACGAACGAGAGCGGCTTCTTACGCTATTGGCCAAGTTCAACGACTGCTTTGCGTCGACGTCCAGCGTTGGTCGGACGCCTCTAACAAAGCACCGAATAATTACAGAGGATACGGCAAGAGCAATTCACCAAAATCCATACTGTGTGGCTCCCAGAGAACGTTAAGCCATACAACAAGTGACAAAAATGCTTGAAGACGAAGTGATCCAACCATCAACGAGTCCCTGGGCATCTTACAGGAGATCCCCAGGGACTCGTTCATGGTTGGATCACGTCGTCTTCAAACCTGTATTTCTGAAGTACCGAAACCTAAATCAGGTGACAAAGGAAGACGTGTACCCGCTTCCCTGTATAGATGATTCACTCGACAGGCTTCCACAGGCACGTTACTTCTCTTCAATGGACTTAAAAAGAGGATATTGGCAAATCGAAGTAGACCCGAGAGACCGTGAAAAAAACTGCTTTCGGGACGCCAGATGCTCTATACGAATTTAAAGTCTTGCCTTTCGGCTTGTGTTCGGCCCCTGCTACGTTCCAACGCCTCATGGATACTGTGCTTTCGGGTCTGAAGTGGAAAACCTGCTTAGTGTATCTCGACGACGTCATAGTGTTCTTCGCAACGTTTGAAGAACACCTCGAACGGCTTGAAGTGGTTCTGAAGTCCATACGGTCCGCCGGCCTCACTCTGAAGCTAGAGAAGTGCCAATTTGGCTTCGCGGAACTGCAGTTTCTCGGCCACGTCGTCAGCCACGCAGGTGTTCGCCCAGATCTTGAAAAAATTGCCGCCGTCGCAAAGTTTCTCGTACCATCCGATAAAAAGGCTGTCAGGCGCTTCCTCAGCCTCTGTGCCTATTACTGGCGGTTTATTGCAGACTTTGCTCGCATTGCATCGCCGTTAACTCGCCTGACGAGAGACGACGTTACTTTTGTATGGGGCGACGAAGAGCAAGGTGCATTCGACGACTTGCGGCAACGTCTCCAGACACCTCTAGTGCTTGCTCACTTTGATGAGACCGCTCCTACATTGCTCCACACTGATGCCAGCAATGTTGGCTTGGGAGCTGTTATTGTGCAGCGGCAAGACGACACAGAAAGAGTGCTTACGTATGCAAGTAGAACACTGTCACGTACGGAGGCTAATTACTCCACAACTGAGAAAGAATGCCTCACCGTGGTATGGGCGGTTATGAAATTTCGCCCATATCTGTATGGCCGCCACTTCACAGTTATCAGCGATCGACCGCCATTCACTATGTTGGTTGACAAACCTTAAAGATTCTTCTGGACGACTGGCGCGTTGGGGCCTAAGGCTGCAAGAGTTCGACATGACTGTTACGCACAAGTCGGGAAAATGACGTACGGATGCTGACTTTCAAAAAATGAAGCGCCAACGGTAACGGCACACAAAGAAGGAACAAAAGACAGGAGAAGGCGCTACTTGCAACTGTTTATTGAAGTGAAAGGTGGCTGATTATATAGCCACGGGGGGAGGGGGACGAAAAGAGAGAGACACTGATTATGTGAATACGCACGTGCGAGAACACTGAAGATATATTTGAAGGGAATCGCGAATAATCAAAATCTAAAACTTCTCTAAGAACATGCTTTCATTGTTATAAATGTTCAGAGACGGGGTGCTCACACAGGCGTCCACTCTTTTCTTAATCTGGGTGGCCTCCAACAATTCACGCGCCACAGAATATTTACTTGTAAACATGATTGTTGTGTCATGAAGCCTCGCTTAACATACTTATTTCTTCTCATTCCCATTTCTTCTCATTTTCTCGTTTCATGCGGATCCGCAATGCGTCCATGCCGGTGTAGTAACGAGGAATGCACGCCTACGGCTTCGATTCTACTGGCGAGGAATGTACCGCTTCGTTCGGCAGCACGTCCAATCGTGTTTCAAGTGCTAACGCCGCAAGAGCCCACCTCACAAGATACCAGAACCATTGCCTTTTCCCTCTTGTCCGCTTCGCTCCCGTAGAAGCAGACGGGAATTCCACAACCGGTAAACTTCACCGTGAACTACCTACTTATGAAAAGTAAATGAAACCCCGCGTAATGATAGGGTCGTCTTGGAGGCCAATTGCGATATAAGTTTTTTGGGATAGTTTTGATAAAATAAGACTGATGCTAGGTATGCACACAAATTCTCGTATCACCTCTGTTATTAAATGCGTGAGAATTTCTATGCCTACTCAACGAGAAATTTGTCTATCACGTAACACAACGAATGGCTCATACCCATCTAAGCAACCAAGAGAGAGAGAGAGAGAGAGAGAAACGTTTATTAAACGGAAGCAGTGTCCCGAGCGAGGCCGGGTATCACCCTAAGGTGGGAAGGCTCCTTAGTCCAGGAACCCTCTGGCTTCGACTGCCCTCTTGGTCCTGGCGACGAGTTGTCGTTGGTCTTCCAGGTCCCCGAGATTAGCTTGGCCTCCCACGTTTAGAATAGGTCGCTTGCTTCTATTGCTCGTTTTGCGTGCGTTTCTGGTTGCATTTCGCTAACTTCCTGCCACGGGCATTCCAGGAGCAAGTGTGCCAGAGTGTCGGGTACGTTGCAAAGTGGGCAGAGGTAGCCGTGGAGCGTCGGGTAGGGGCGATGCATTATCGTTCCGTGCGTGGATGTATTACTTTGCAGGCGTCTAAGGATTAGGCTTTCTTCTCTGTGTAGTTTAGTGTGCGGTGGAGGGTACACTCGACGCTCGAGCCTGTAATGTTGCAATATGGCCTAATAGTTGGTGGGTACGGCCTCCGCCTCTTCTTTCACGGGTCCGAGAGCGCGTGGGGAGAGGGGAGCCCGGCTGATGTGCTCGCGGGCAGCGGCGTGGGCCGCTTCGTTCCCCTCGAGTCCCTCGTGTCCGGGTAGCCACGTTACGCAGGTGTACGGGAGCGGAGTGCTTCGTCTTTTTAGTATCTTGAGTGCATCGGCCGAGGTGCGGCCCCTCAAGAAGTTTCTGCAGGCGCCCTGAGAGTCGGTGAATATAACCGCTGCATCTGTGCGTGTGGTGGTGGCGAGAGCGATTGCCGCTTCTTCAGCCGTTTCCGGGTGGCGTGCCTTGATGATTGCCGATGCTAGCTCGGAGCCTTGGGAGTCTACGACGCTCAGAGCGTACGCGTTTCGATGCGGATACTTGGCCGCGTCAGTATAGCGGGCATTCGGGTCATGCTTGAAACTTTGTTTGATGGCGTTGGCTCTAGCCTGTCTTCTACTCTGGTGATATATGGGATGCATGTTGCGCGGGACACGTGCGATGCAAATGCACTCTCGAACGTCCGGTGGTATTCGCTCTTTCTTGTCCGTGTCTGCGACATACGTCTCGCTGTAGTTTAGGTGTCGGAGTACTGATCTCCCTGTGGGCGTGAGCTTGAGTCGTTCCAGCTGGTTGTTCTTGTGCGCTTCGGCGAGCTCTTGCCACGTGTTGTGGACGCCCATCTTAAGGAGACGTGATGTAGAGGCCATGGCGAGGAACCCCAGGGCGACTTTGATTGCCTTCCTTATCATTATGTTCAGCTTTTCTATTTCAGCGTTCTTTAAAGCCAGGTACGGCGTGCCGTATGTGATGCGGCTGGTGAGGAGCGCTTGCATTAATCTTAGAGTGTCTTGCTCCTTGAGCCCGCTTCTTTGGCTTGAGATCCTTTTGACGAGATGCGTTAGTTGCGAAAGGGTGCGTTCTAGTCTCGGTAGGCTGGCAGCTCCCGATCCGTCTTTGTGGATGTGGAGTCCAAGTATTCGCATGGTGTCGACTTTCGGGATTGTTGTCCCGTTGAGTGTGATGCTGGTGAGGTCGGGCTCTTCGTAGTTGGGTGGTCGGCCTCTCGTTCTTGCTTTCAGGACGAGGTGTTCAGACTTCTCTGGGGTGCAGCGGAGGCCGCAGTTTCGGAGATAATTTCGATGGTGTCAACGGATTCTTGTAAGCTACTTTCTTGCCTTCCAACGTTCGTAGCTCTGGTCCAGAGCGTGATGTCATCAGCATACATTGCGTGACGCAGATCTGGTATGGTCTCGAGAACTGGGGGTAGCTTGATCAAAGCTTCGTTAAAGAGTAGCGGTGAAATGACCGACCCTTGCGGGGTGCCTCTATTTGGAAGTAGGAAGCTTTCACTGCGGATGTTGCAGATTCCGACTGTTGCCGTGCGGTCCATCAGAAAGTTTCTGACGTATGCGTAGGTCCTAGTGCCGCAGCCGGTGCCTTCGAGATTGTTGAGGATCGCGTCGTGGCTAACGTTATCAAAGGCTCCCTTGACGTCTATTGCCACTATGGAGTACTTGCTTCGATTGTTTAGGTGATCTAGAAGGCCTTCTTTTAGTTTAGTTGTAAGAGTACATCCTGCGTTGAGAGGTGCTGCCTGAAACCGAACATGGTGTCTGGTAGGTGGTCGTTGTCTTCCAGGTACTTGGTAATGCGGTCGTGCACCATATGTTCGAAAACCTTTCCCGCGAATGAGGTGAGGGAGATCGGGCGTAGGTTCTCCAAGCTGAGAGGTTTGTTGGCCTTGGGGAGCATGGTGATGTCCGAGTGTTTCCACACAGCAGGCAGTTCTCCTTTCTCCCAGCACTCATTGTAGTAACGGAGGCGAGCCTCGGTGGCCTGCTGCGGTAGCTTGCGTAGGTGTTTGTTAACGATCCTGTCTTTACCAGGGCTAGTATTTCTAGTCAGCTTGGATAGGGCTACGTGGATTTCGGCCTGCGTGAAGGGTCGGTCGAGTTCTGGGCTCGGTTTTCCAGAGTATTCTTTGTTGCGAGTTGACGCGCTAGAGGGTGCGTCTCCGCATAGTTTCTTTTGTAGTTCTCGCAGGAGGTGTTCTTCTGATCCGGCGTGGTTGTGGATAAGACTGTGAAGATGTTGCTTCTGTGTCGTTTCGGTGGCTTCAGTGGCCAGGAGTGCGCGTAGGAGGTGCCAGGTCGTCTTCGTGCTCAGTCCCCTGTAGCTTGTCACAGAAAGCATGCCAGTTCTGCCTGACGAGGTGGTCCGCATAGTCTTGAGCCTGCTTGGTAAGGAGAGCGATACGTGTTTTTAGCTGTCTGTTAAGCTTTTGTCGCTTCCATCTCTTGAGGAGGCCATTTCTTGCCTCCCAGAGAAGTAGGAGGTGCGCGTCGACCGCGGGTGTATCGGCATCGAGTTGTATGATCTTGGTGTGACGTTCTCCTGTGTCTAATACATTTTTGAGCCACTTGTCAATGTCAGTTATGCTTGCTCCGGAATCTAGCTTGTCCCTGAAGGATTTCCAATCGGTTAGCCGTGCAATTCCGGTCTTGGTCTGTTTACGGGTGTGTGCTACATCTAATTGGAGAATATGGTGATCGCTACCTAAGGTTTCCTGGAGTAGACTCCACTCTGCCCAGGGGACGTCCGCAGTAAAGGTAAGATCGGGGTTTGTGTCCCTGGAGGCGCTGTTTCCAATTCTCGTGGTCTGGAGGGGATCATTCCAGAGTGTGAGTCTGTGTTGCTGTGCGGCATCGTGCACTCTAGCACCCTTCTTTGTGGTGGTATGATAGCCCCATGCCGTGTGCGAGGCGTTGAAGTATCCCACTATGACGAATTGGTGTCCATTCGTGGATTTCCTGATTTCTCGTGCAAAGTGATCGAAGTCCGGTAGCTGGTCGCGAGGCGGGCTGTACACGCTGGCCACGAATAGGCTTTTCTGCGTCTTTCGTTCCGGTAAAACCTCGATTAAGGTGTGTTCGGTCTGGGTGTTCTCTGTGTCATGTTTTTGGGCTGTCAGAGTTTTCTTCACCAGTATGGCAGTTCGTCGGGTTTGTGCATATGTGGCGTATCCTTGCAGTCGGACGTTCTGCGTGTTGGTTTCCTGTAGTGCTATGACGTCGGCTTGATTCAGCTTGACGAATTCTTGTAGATTGACGTGTCGCGGGTGGTATGATTCACAGTTCCATTGCCATATGCGTATAGTTGAATGCTGGTTCTTTGCCTTGTGGTTAGGGATCGCCATCGTCGATGGATTCGAGTTCGCGTCGGCGATCGCGAGTGGACGAGACCGAGCAAGACTCGCTGTGGCTGTTCGCCCGTGCCTTCTTCCGAGTCGTGGGGCCTTCCGAGCTGTGCCTTGGTGATGTAGTTGTTCTTTACATGCGCGATAAAAATTGTTGAGCTGTGGTGTAATCCCATCTATTTTGGCGTTTAACGTGGCGATCTTGTTTTCGAAGGTAGCGGCTGTTTTTGATTGCTGATTGCACAACTTTTTCCATTGTGGCGTGAATGTTCTTCATAAAGGCTTCTTGAAATATCAGGCACCTTGCATCTCATATGGCTTCAACGTCGGCCTTGGTCAACGTCGTTACCGACGCTGTGTTTTTGTTTTCGAGCTCCTGGCATTTTTGGTGCAGCTTGTCTGAGTTCTTGTTGTTCTTTGAATTTTGGAGCAGTTTATCGGTGAGCTCTTGCTCTTTCTGTTGACTGCGGAGTAGCTTGTCTATGAGGTTTTGCTGGCTTTGCAATTGGCTGTGCTGATTCTGCAGTTGCTCTGCTGGTTCTGCTGTTTGTTTTCTAGGACCAGTATGACTGTGGCTTGGGCTGATGCTTCCAAGCTGCTCGTACCACCCGAGTCGCTCGAGCCGCTTACCGCGTCGGTGTAGCTGTTCTTGCAGTCTGTTAAGGCGCTGTTGCCGTATATTGTAGGGTGGAGGACTTGGCTTCAGTCTCTTCTTGCACTCTGTACTTGCAGTTTCGTGCGCTTCTCCACAGAGCTTGCAGGTCGGTTTGCAGTCATGGTCTTGTGGTTGTCCAGTCTTGCCGCGTTTGTAGCAAAAATCTGGGATCGGTTTCGGACAGACGGTTTCGGACGCACCCGTGTTGCCACAGGTGCGGCAGTACTGCACTGACTTGCGATATGGTCAGCAGTGGAAGTCTACGCTCTGGAAGATGATGTAGTAGGGAACGTGCGGTCTTTCGAAGAATACGACTGCCGCGGTCGACTGACCCATCATTCAGGCGTGAAGAACGGTGTATCGTGCCGGTGCTCGGATTCCTGCCATAAGTTCTGCGGTGCTTGTTCCCGGTATGAGGCCATTGATGACGCCTCGGGAGACGTCGTCAGGGGTTCGTATGTTTCCTTTGACGTTGTGGTAAGTGCCTCCGAGCTGTATTCTGTTGATGCTGACCAGCATCTTTGCGTCTTCCTTGTCGGCCGTGCTTGCGATGATTAAATTTTCGATTCTCTGTACTTGTACGCGTACTTTGTCATTGAAGTCCTGCTGTGATAGTCCACTCGCTCTACCGATGGCGTGCACGACTGCGACGGTATTCCATTTGGCGAGGTCGAGACCTGCTTGCGGGCGGTAGACGATCTTAAAGTCGTCAAGTGGCAGGGGCGGCATCCTGGGTCTGCGTTGTTGGTGTGAAGGTGCTGCATTGGGCGTTTGCTCATCGGTTGGTTTTTTTGCCGGCGTCTTTGAATTCGAGGTGTCCTTCTTGGCTTTCTTGTTTCTTGTGATCCAGGCGCCTTCCGCTTCGATTGTTCGGCCACTTTCTGCGTCATAGTTCCAGGTGAAGCAACCAAAAAATAAATTATTATCCACCTGAGAGCTGAGTGATATTGAAAATTGTGCTTATTGATTACTAATCTACTGAAAATACGTATCTAAGTGATTATACGTATCAGCTTTTGCATAGAATGAAGCGATTTTGCATCACATTCGGGAGCTGAGTTTTTGCACACGCACATTTGTTGACGGACACGAAAAATTCGCGGAACTCAAGCCATAAACAGTTTCGCTGTAAAACAGTATTTATTTTGCTCAATAAGTGAACTATGAATTCTAAGATCATGCTCAGTGCCTTGAGTCAAGGCTCTGAGCATGATCTCAGAAGAAGCACGTGATTAAGTGTACTCGCCGAAATGCGAGACCACTATTCCGACAAAATGAACATGAACGAACGATAAAATTATTGTATCTCCTGCTGTATAATATTTGCAAATCAAAGTGCGAAATAAAGAACATTTCTCTGTTGTTGTCCTGCCAAAACGCTATAGCCGCGCACTATGGGTTGCTGGTTCACGTACAACACAATAGGCTAACATTTCAGGTAACACGGATGCGCTGCTAGCATGTAATCAATACATAAACAGCCACACACCCAAAAGGAAATGATACTACAAATAGAAATAGGCTGAAAATAACAGCTGTTAAAACAAAACATACTGCAGCAGCAAAAGCAACTAGGGCTCGTTTCGTTTTGCGTCTGCAGAAAATTCGTGCACTGGTCGAGCAGCCAAGCGGGATGGCTGTCTCCCCCTTGTGCATCAACAAAACCGTTGACATGACAGCAGACTTGATTTTTTCATTTCTATTTTTCTCAGAAGCCTGACAAGCGCAGGGGGAGAAACTGGTGGTCTTGATGTAATTACCGTTTACCTGAGGGGTGTGTATACCCGCTGGCTGACAAAGCCGTGGCCCAGATGCCCACAACCGGGCTGCGGCCGTGCCTGTTGCTCCGTTGCACGCTTGAGCTCAGCAGAATAGCAGTGCCTAAGCGCCCCATCGCGGGATTGCTTTCATATTTCGCGGGCTTTCAGCGAGAGAAAAAGAAATAACTACGTGAGACATATTGCGCAGCAAACAACTTATTAGGTGATTTATGAAGGTGCTCTACAACTTGGCGCATCACTTGAGGTAGTAAGCCTTTGATTAGATATTTGGGTAATTAAATGTAATTAAATGATTAGTTATGGTGCAACTAAAAGATGCACCGCTCAAGGACTCCGTACATATTTTTAACCAAGGAATCTGAAATGTGCGTCCCCGATGTTTATCACTCGGTTAATCCCGACGGTTCCTTAAACGACGGCTCGGATCGGCTGCCGGATCCTCGGTTATGCAGTTGCTGTTTGCACTCGGCTGCACTAGCCTGTTCTTGTGTCCGGGCTGTAGCATTGACACGGCGCAGACGCGTTCATTCCTGGTTGTCCTCATGGCGTTGCTGATCGAAAGGTGCCTGCTCCCAAGGACTACGTATGACGCGTGGCCGACCCACTTCGGAGCCGGAGAGAAACTGCTGCGCGCACGCTCGGCTGCTGCGGACAGCAACGACGTCACTACTGGCGCAGCCAAACCAGCACCACCTAGATAGCAAAAGGCCTGTTCACTGCGATCCATGACGCCATGTTACCTGTCCCGACAACCATAGCATCTAATGGGGATGTTCCCGAGTAGGCAACAGTGATTCTGACGTCAACGCTTTCATCACGCCAGCCTTGTCAATGCAAATTTCGGGCCAGGTAACGTGACGGCATGGATCGCAGTAAACAGGCCTTGTGCTCTCTAGGTGGTGTTGGATAAGCGGGCGCCACTCTTTCTCTCTCTTCTTTTCGTGCATGCGCATTGGGTTCTGCCGGGGGAGTTTTCAGCGTAAAGGTGACCCACAGATGGACGGACGGGCGGACGGACAAATCGGCTAGCCTTAAACAGCTTCGCGGTAATGGCCTAAGCTATTCTAGGATTTCAGTGACGCAGCATTATGGCATGACAGGATCAGGTTGTGGCCCCGTTTTCGACTGCGTCTTCATACGGAGACACTGATTCACTCAAATCTGTTTTACCACGCCCGCGACCCACAGACACCGTGCTAAAATTTGAAACTGCCGACACTCTTTGGACTTCTTGCGTTATCTGGTTCACCGTCGAATAATGAAATTGTATTTTCAGTATTCCTTTCAATATTAAGTGGTGGCAATTATTAAATGTTGTACACATATCGCCGTACGCCCTGTTTGATCGTCAAGATGGTAAGGGGAGGCTGATGAAGCATGTTGTTCTCACTAGAATAAGCAACTACACGGAGGACAGAGGCCTGTATCCACTCTCTATGAACGGGTTCAGGCCGAAACTATCCACGCAGAATGCCTTGCTCCAAATGCAAATAAATCTTCGACGCGCGGGGCATAGGAGCGAGACTAAAAGCCATATTTAAGCTGGGCCTGACCAAGGCCTAGCTCAATATTGCGCACATGGCAGTCCTATAAGGGACCTCCGGGACCTAAGGGTATGTCGCAAGGCATTCACGTACGTCCGAAATATTCTCTCGAATCGCTCAGCTCTAATCACGGTAGGAGAAATCAAGTCGTACAAAATTGAACTAGTTAGTCGGGGAATGCCGCCGGGCTCAGTTTTGTCCCCCTGTCTCTTCAACGTGGCCATGATCGAGGAAACTCTCCAGCAGGCCACAGAGGCCGTCGAACGCTTCGCGGCGGCGAAGGGGCTCAGTATCTCCTCGCAAAAGTCCTAATTCCTGCTTGTGTACCCTACGACCAAGAAACAATACGTAGGAACACGGAGGTAACATCAAGGTGTACGGGCGCCCGATACCTATTGCAGACCAGATCAGTCTTAGGACTCCGGTTGCATGCGGAAGGCAGAAACCTCGATACCATCAATGCGCTAGAAAACAATGCACAGAAAACACAAAGGCTAATGAAACGGATTGCTAATGCACACTACGGCATGAAGGAAATCTGCTAATTCGTTTAATTCAGGCATTCATCATCAGCCGCGTCGTCTATGTGGCACCGCACCTAACGCTTGGCGTGGCAGAAAAAATAGCAAGACGGAACGCGTCATCAGACAAGCGTTCAAACAGGCAACTGGCGTCCAAATCACGACACCCGACGACAAGCTCTTAGAGTTGGGGTTACACACCACGCTTGATGAACAAATAGAGGCGCACATCACCACCTAATACTAAATACTCACACAGAGCTCCATGGGACCACACATTCCACTGAAACTAAACATTCGCTACGAAGCGCAACACGGCACGAAACCCAGCGTTTCACTAGAGACGAGTAGGAAACTTAAAGTTCCTCCACTGCCAAATAACATGCACCCGGAGCGCCACAAAGAGCGACGAGAGGCAAGGGCGCTCCACATTGGCGCAAATACCATGACGTACAGGGCGTGACCTACGTAGACGCCGCGGAACGCAGAGGGATGGCCGTCGTAGCGGTAGATGCGGACGGAAAACGCCTCGCGAGTGAAACCGTGAAAACGGACAACCCCGAGTAAGGAATCAGCAATAGCATTAGCGGTTGCCTTAATCATAGTTAGAATTATCGTAAGCGACTCATAGATAGCAGTCCATAATTTCGCGAAAGGACGCATCTCGCCAGAGAGGCTCAAAATTCTTAATAATGACAGAGGCTATCATAGTGGGATGATTCAAATTATTTGGGCGACCACGCCCTCCTCTCTTCTCGGCAACTAGGCGGCTCACAACGTAGGTCGAGGACTTACACGCCGATCAAGTGAGTCAGCCCAGAAGAGAACGAGAGGAGAGCGCATGGTGATCTATAAAGGAATCGCCAATTACCATCGGCTAAAAAGGGCGTGGTATCCGCAGGCTCATCCCGAGCTAACCAAGAGACAGTCGGTAGCCTGGCGCCTCCTGCAAACAAAAATGTATCCTAACCCGGTAGCCTACAGCAGATTCTGTCCAGGGCAACGCAATGACCAATGTAATTAACGTAAGGTTAGGGCGGATCTGCCACATATTCTATGGGCATGCTCGAAAGCGGCTCCTTTCGAGGGCCGGAAAATTCAAAACCGGCAGCAGTGGGAGACCCTTCTGCTCAGCTCAGACCAGCGAGACCAAGACTGGGCCATCCAGTTAGCCGAGGCAGCCGCTGACACCAAGGGGATCTCGGCCGTCTGCCAGGCGGAGGGAGGCTGCGTCCGCCCTCCTCATTGCTGGCACCAATAAAAGCTGACTCTCTCTCAAGTTTCCTGCGACCAGATGAAATATATACGAAAAAAAAAATCTACTTACGCAGGTAATTTGACGAGAGGAACAAGTTGCAGCTGGAAAGCGTAATGCAATGTATAACAGGAAACGTAGCAAAGTGAAGCAAGTGCAGTGAAAGTGCAGAGCAAGAGACGCAGAACAGAGAGGATGATGGAGAACAGAAACGTTCTGAACGACCTCGACTGGAAAATCATGGAAAATACCAAGCTATTCGGCAACAGGACTGCATGGAACACCGATGACACCAATCAACAAACTGGGGCCATACAGTAAATATTGACTAGAAAGGTCATTGATATAAATTATACAGGACCAAGAGATCTCATGTGGTTAGTCACAGAGTAGGATTAATCTAATTTATAAAGAAACAGAGGATAATCCGAACACTAAATACTACAGAGCAATCACGATATCGCCAGCAATAAAGAGGCTAGCAATGCAAGCATGAAATGGGCAGAACAGAAGGAGATCATAGGAGAACTCCAAACGGTTTTAGAACAAAAATGCGCACAGACCTACTTGCTATCGCCAAATATAGAGATTATAAATGCTTTATACTTGTGATTCCGGTACTTAAGTGCTGCAGCACAACAACATTTTGCAGAAAGAGAACACCGACCAAGAAAAAACCATTTGGTGAAAAATCATAAAACGTACCAGCGCCCACACGGGAGCCTTGTTCAGAGATTGTGAACAAGACTTTCGGGTGGGAGCCTGTACATCTTTTAATTTTTCACTAAATGTTTTCTTTTTTTTTTTGTTGGTGTTGCCTTGTCTCATCGAGCCTTTTGCTGATCAGACTGGATACCGTCAAACCCTGAACTTTAAACACAGAAGTATCCTGCAACATCGTTAGGAGTGAATGTCTGGTGGATGACAACATAGCGCTACTAGATGAAATATGCGAGAATAATAAAGCACAGACAGTAGGCGAAAGACGAATAAACGAACAGGCATTTGCAATTCGAAACAGACTTACACCACGGTTTCTCCTTGTCACCTGAGCTTCTAATATGTAGATGATAGGCAGTGAAGGAAGGCTGGAGTCAACTAACGTAAGATGGTACCCCTTGCATAAACAAGACTGTTTGTGGGTTGAGCAACATGAGATAACATGCCGCATATAATGAAAATAAAGGTAATTCTACGCATCACATCAAGTTCTCCAGCTGCACCGCTTCGCTAAAGCTTCGTTTCACATACATTCAAACATATGCATTGAAATTGTTTATTTTTTTATCTCTGCTAGGCCGGAGGATTGCATCACACGTCTCAGCCGGTGCTGGCGGCACCTTGATCGCGCTGCTGAGTGTTGATTCACTCGGAAGAAGCGTGTGAGGCGGCATTCAACGTGACCGTGGGAGCGACTATATGCTCTGCGAGATTTCAGCGTCGGCACTCGGGCTATGTTTCCCGTTGTACTGCGTCCTAAACGTAGGCGCTCAATGTCATGCTTAGAATGACTTTTGCAATATTTGTGTTTGGATTGAAGGAATGTTTTGTTTCTTCCCGAGCACTGTCGCGTATCCATATGCAGCTGGGCACGACCTCACGAAGCGTTTTGTTTGTAAGTGCTCCATGTCATTCGACGGCGACATTCTCTAATATGTTCATATCAGGACTGGCTGTAATTGTCTCTTACCTACAGCCTATAGCGTGCGAGGTTTTTGCAAATACGGGCCCTGAAGAATAATACCCTTTAGCCTTGGGAGCACGGAACACTGCTCTTCCTGCGGCGAATTTTGCGTACATGACGTCTGCGGCAGAACATGCTAACCCGCTGCGTAGTTCCGGCCAAGCCTATTAGTGCCTTGCTTTACTAGAAGGGATGCCTACAGTAAAGACAAGGCGATAAGCGAGAAGCAGAAAGTTCTTGCTTGCTTTTCGTCTACCTGCAATTGCTGTCAGACCTATTCAGTGAGCTCAACGCAGTTGTGTGATAGGAAGAACCTGAAGTTTGGCGGAAAATGTTGCCAGTCGTGATGAAAAACAACAAACTCATATTTAGTGCTTGTTCTAGGCCGCAGCCGCGGGCATGCGAGTGTGTGTCGCAGGATCACTATTGCCGATATGTGTAGCATAGCAAGCGGCCCTTCTGTCGCTGCTTATCTCTTGGTAAACACCTGAACCCGAGGGTGCGTTTACGACTCTCGGCCCCACCGCTATTTGCCGGCGTGCTCCAATCGGCCTCGCCGCGCCGCCATTGATTTTTCACGCGGGCATGACTTGAAAGAGTGCCGTTTATTTTTCTCTCCTACGCTTGGGCAACAAAAGTGAACAAGAAGGAGGAACACTACGCCGTTATCACGACCGTCTAATCTCGAAAACTCTAAAGCCTGGCGCTTGTCCACAACATGACTTGCGGCGCACTGGTCACGAAGGAGGACGCTGTTGTGTCCAAGTTCCCGCGATGTGGGTGTTGCTCGAGTAGTGAGCGGCTGCGAGCTCGGGAAGGAAAAAAGTCGATTGCTGTCATTTTTATTAGCCTGCCGCTAAAGTGAGAAAAGGAAATCGCTGAAATTCAGCAAAATTTTTGCTGAAAGTCGTTAAAATTTTAGCTACAGCTCTTGAGTACATTTTGCTTGTGCGTAGATGTTTCGGGACACGAAAATATAAGCTAAGTCGGGGTAGACGGTTTACCGAAGCGTACGTAGGGCTATTCAGTTGCACACGAGTCGAGTAATATCAGAAGGACACGAGAAAGTTGAGAAGAAAACTACTAATACCTCTTGCTAGCACAAAAACACATCGAAAGTGTATAGTTAATAGTTTATCGTGTATTAACTGGGCACAAAAAACAATAGCGTGCGTCTCTCCCGTGGTAGAGTGTATAAGCGCGACTGCACGAGGACGTAGGAAGAAACATATACACAGACACAACGCTTGAGTGCTGGAAGCGCTGTGTCTGTGTATCTGTTTCTTCCTACGTCCTCGCGCAGTCGCGCTTATACACTCTACCATGGATTCTAACCAACTAGCCCGCCAACGTTTTTTAACCAAAGTCTCTCCCGACACCTTTCTTTACAGGTGTGGTGGACGGATCCGGCATTGTCTTTACAGAAGTATGTCCGATGTTTCTTTTAGGTTTTGCCATGCTTCACGTTAGGATACGTTGGGCATAACCAGCTGAATAGCTAAATACATATTTCTTTCGCGTCAGCGCTTCTTTTGAATGTGTCGTGCTGCAGCGTGCCTGTTTCGGTGCAGCCTGCACAGATCTGCATGTTCATTATTGCTGTAACAAGTGCCTCATATGCTTCGATAGCGTTGACGCGTGCTTTCAAAGAAAAAAAAGCCCATTCCATTCGGTGGCCCTCGACGCGATGTTGTGTGAGAATATGTGCTTATCGCCAATAGAGCAATGCTGCAATTACGCTTCACTGCTGAGCGACTAAGTGATAGGCGGAATTTCGTGTTTGGTTCGTGTTTGATCATTTCACAGTTACGGAGACGTGAAAGACAAGACTGCAACCGACAAAATACGGAGTCTTTAACTATCGAAAGCAGAGAACTGCAACCCTTCTGCGCAGCTTCGCTGACAGCTCTTCGAGTCACCTTCATTTTTCGTTTGCAAACGGGGGGAGTGGCCCATATTGTGCCATTTGCTCTTTCGCTCAGAGCAGTTCTTCCTTGACGCTTCAGTAACGTCGTGAGTGAGTACCGGCTTGAGTAACGGCGTCGTAGTTCTACATTTGTTTAAAAGTAGTTTCGGCCGTGTCTGTAGATATACACTTGCACGTTTATGCTTTTTCGTCTACGTCAACCAGTGTATAGATGGGGTTTTGCGTAAATACCATGGAGAATACACGTAGAATAACTGAATTCGATGGTAATCAGTGCCAAAACGGCTGAGGGATCACTTTTCTAATGAAACACGCCGTGGCTGTTTTGTGTTCAGCAGGTTAGAGATTAAATGTTAGTATATAACGTACGTAAAGCGCAGAACAATTGATATTTAGAAAAGTCTTATTCAAGGAAAATCATGCGGCAGAAAGCAGAACGGTTTGTAGTCAGTAGTTAATATTACAACTGCAGAAGCTATCGCAAGTAGTCTGTAGAAAGACTTGTTGTTGAGCTAGTTGGTGTTCAATATCGATATCTCAAGTAGGCCGTGTTGAGGTAAAACTAGCAATTGAGACGCTATATGCCTCGGACGGATACCAATTAATTGTTCGTTTGTTTGTTTCCTTCCTCGCCTGCGGCAGTAGTTTGCCTGACGTGGCGAAACCCTTTTCGCGACTTGCATCTCCCAAGTTACGATGACAGGAGGCAGCGCGTCATCGCTGACTTCGGGCAGCCACCGACGGGTCAGGCGTTTCTTTCTTGCGCCGTTCTTACACGCGCTGCACTTCTTGTCGAAGCAGCGTAACAGACGTTAGACCTGCGTCATGAGGTGCACGTGCTGCGTTGCCAAAAGAAAGGCGAAGACGGCGATGAAGGCGCGAACTTGATCGTGTAGGGGAACCCGAAAATAACTTTGCACAGAATGATTTCTAGGGGGAGCTCTGGCACTCGTGTCTACAGGGGCTTAAATTTGGGCGGTTCAGCCAATTTGGGAATTATAAGAAGTACATGCATTTGTCTAAACTGGGACCTCCTGGCTTCAGACGCCTCCGCCACATTGTAAATTATTTTTCAACGTTGTACTCTGGATCCCATAAATGAACATTATTAAAATTGTTCGGGGGCAGAATTTAAACACCTGACCTGTAGCACAAAGGCGCGGCATTGAAACTATTACGCCACGGACGCATTTTTTTCTTTATTTCCAGACATTCGGCGAATACATCAATAAACACTGCTGCCACCATCTAACAATATTCACTTTCCCCCCGTTGCTGTTTGAGCTTGGGGTTGAGATTACAAAACTTTCATTTTGGCAAGAGCATCCATCAGTAACAACAGCTCATCATCATAAGCTAATTTTTGAAACACGTCTTCAGCAAAGTAAGAGTTAAATAAGAGAAAATGAGACATCCACCCAATCGTAGCAATTGCTTCAAAGGAAGCCCATACGGCTGGCTCGAAAGAAAAGCCTCGCAGTTGAAGAAAAACTCGTCCTGGTCCAGGACGAATGGCTTTTCGTATGGTTTTCGTATGGTTTTCGTATGGGAAGCCGTATGGGTTTCCTTTGTGGCAATCCACCTCTTTTATTTTCTTATGCTACCCTCTGCCGCACGCCGCTGAAAACGTTCTGGAAGGGTCACGGGGCTTTCGCCGGTTGATTTGTGTACCTGCGCCCACGTTGAGTGCGCGTCGGTTGTGCGTTTCGTGGATCGCGAATCATTATTAAGGGCTTCTTCGGGACAGCATGTCGTTCCTGAAGCCATGTGGCACTCAATGACTACTGGGTGAGCAGGCCTGAGTGCGCTGTTCTGCAAAAAGTGCGGCCGCTAAAGGCACGCTGAGTTCCGTTTGGCGGCACGGCTGCCTTGGAATTTGTCACTGATGTCTGCACTTGGACATCACCTTTTGTATTCTTTTTACACATTATTTACACGTTTCGCATATTCAAAAAGTCTTCAAACGCAGCTTTCTGCGTCGAATTTATTGAAGCGATGCACTTGTTTACATCGACATCCACAGCCACAGGTCGTGTTATCGTCAAATATTGTGGAAAAGTCTATCGCTGATATGAAATAGTCTCAAAATGTAGCAAAACATGCATATCTGCGCATTGTACCATGTTGTTACACCCACAGACGAGTCAATATGAGCGGCCGAACCACTTAAACAACATCAACTGTGATCCAGATACATATATTACGGGCTGGTAATTAACTCATTCTCGCTTCTCTTTAACTCCATCATACTTACAGTTTTAGCGTGCCATAAAGCATTATTAGAGAAAACTGTGCTCGCATAAGTGCTCATTAATAGGCCATGTTGTTCTCTCACGAAAACGCGCGGATGCCATCGCTCACATGGCGTTGGTATAAATGAGCGAGGCGGTTGTTTATGCTGCTGTATGCCGAATACACCGTCTCTTGCTTGGCGCTCGACGCAGAGGCAAACAGTGCATCTCTGAAATTGAGAAATGTGTCGGCAAAGCAACACGTACAGGCCCACCCATATACGTAGCGAAGGCGGCCGACAGCATACAGGTATACGTAGACGTATAGATGTTGGCACAGCGCTGTGTCGCAGCTTACCGCTTATTGTGTACGCGCCGTGCGAAGTGAAGTGTAGCTGATTTCAAATCGCTAAGGCCAGAATTGAACTAAAAAGCAGTTTCCTTCGATCTAACTGCTTACATTTCAGTTCAGGTCCGCCGATAGCAAGTGCACGAACTCGACGGCGCCAGGTTAACCTTCGCCGAACAGTTTCAACATTGGCTCAAACTTCGTGGGCACGGCTTGAGAGGGTTAAAGCTTGTGCATTTCAACTTGGTAGGCGTGCCTCATTCATATTGAGCACGGTTAATTATATGCACAAGCGAAGACGCTGTCGCTATCGTGTTGTCGGTTCGACGACCGATCGCGCGGCGTTCGGTCGAACGATGGTCGGCACGCTGATTTTGCCGGTACCTTCGACAAGAAAGCCTGTCGCAGTACAACTCCCGCTCGTCAGTTGCGTCGTTGTCGACCTGGTATGATAAAAAGGTTTCAGTGACGCACTATAGTCGGTCAATCATTGGAGTGAGCGTCTTGTCGGTCTCGTATCGACCCAGCGTTGCCGCGCCTTACGAGTTAGTGCAGTCGAACGCGCTGCCACCACCAGCAAGTGAGGACCGACGCTGCAAAATGGCTTCGTCAGCAACGTGATGTACTTAAGTGTCGCCCAAGTGTAACGCTTGGCTTTTTTGTTAAATTAGCGTGCCATTCATGAAAGGCGACAACTAGCTGGCTCACGGTGCAGTCCGGACAACTGGGACGATGCCCTGGCCGCTTTCTCTTTTAAAGTGTAGTTGCGGTCTTACGCTACGCACGTTTTCGGCACCGTACCAACGTCGAGCTACCAGTAGAGTTTCAACGCGGTACACGACACGAGTGTTTGCAACATCGCGGGTCCGAGCGCTTTTCTTTTTTTTTTCTTTTTTTTGGGGGGCTGGGGGGGGGGGGGGGGACTTTCCGGCGCGCGGCCACGCGCGCGACCCTTCCAAAACGTTTCGCGACTAATCCGCTCGGGCAGGGCGCATGCGCCGTCGCGCCATGAAAGAGGCGGATTTCTACGATTTTGTGGACGTCTCATTTTGTATTATTTAATTACGTCTCTCCACCTTGCGGGCTTCCGTAGAACTCTTTCGTCAAAGTAAGAGTTTACTGCTCTCACATTCATATCACAATTCCTTACAGCCGTGCGGTTCCTGCAGATGCTTTGAAGGCCGAGAAGAAAGAACATGTCATAAGGCAGACTGTCTTGCCCTGTGGCTAAGTAGCGAATACCATGTGGTGTTAACGGTAATTCTTTTTTAATAGTTCTTTGCATAATATCCAAAAAGAAGACCGCACTCCAACAGTCTAGAAAAACGTGCTCTATAGTTAGCTCCCCACGGTAGATAGGCCCCTTGTTCTTCTAGCAATGTTTTCACAGGCAAGGTATTTATATTTAGTTTAAAAAAGAGCGTTTTCACTCCCCCTGGTACCATCCTTCGTTTCACACGTATTACAACATCTTTCCCCTCGCCTTCGTGGTACAATAATCGATGTAACGGTAATGGGAACATAATGTCTAATAAATCCGAGCTTCTTCGCTAACGTGTCACTGTGGTCAAACATTCTATGGAAATGTGGTGCTTTAAAAATCTAAATGCCATGACCACCTCGCATAGAAACTTACTCATTACGTACCACCCACCCTCCTTCACCGAAGCAACAAAGTTATGCAAGACATTGCTCAATCGGACTTGAATAGCTGTTCGCAAAAAAGCATTTGTCGTGTCTCGCAAGAACAAAAATCTAGAAATCAGTTGCTTTAAGTATAACTTCGGCAAAGAGAAGCCTGTCTAACCCAACTTGTGAAACAAGTTGTTCCTGCTTTTACTTTCATATTCTGACTGCCATAGAAACACAGTGAATGCTCTATGGAATTTCTTAAAATTGAATCGGGAACAGCTCAAGACATGCATGAGATACCACAGCTTGCTCACGAAGAAGATTCTGCAAATGGCCGCATGTGCGAATTTGGAGAGGTCAAGCCCGGCCCACTTATCAGTTTGAGCTTTGATTTCCTGCACTTTTCTATTCCATAAATATTTGGTGTCTCGATGTGTCCCTAACGGTACACCAAGATAAATCCCAGGTGTGAGCCTCCAGTGCATACCTTCAAAAACACGTGGCATTGTTTGCCACCGGCCATGCCACAAACTGACACACTTATTCAGGTTTATATTGCTGTCCATCATGTCACCAGACTCACGCACAATTGTCATAGCAGCTGGAGCACTCGCCTTTTCAGAGCAGAGCACAACATCTTCAGCGTAAGCTAATAAACGCACTTCGCACCCTTCTAGGTTGAAACCACGCACATCCGGACTATCAATATTTTTTGCAGAGTGCCTCTAGATATATTGCGAACAAAATAGGTGATAGGGGGCACCCCTGATGAACGCAGGAGCGCACTTCAATCCTTTCAGTTAGCTCATGGTTAATAATGGGGTTTGCTGTACAATTATTGTATGCCATTTTAACTCCCTCTGTTATCCGTGATCCAGCTCCGACATAACCAAGCACTGAAAACAGGATATGGGACATATTCTGTCGAATACCTTTTCTAGATCAATTTGTAACACAGCGATTTTCTTAAAACCTGCATCACAACTTTCAAGAATGCGGCGAGCCACGTTGATATTAGTAAAAATAGACCTCCCTCTTACCCCGGAGGTCTGATGCGGTCCTGCTAAAGCTCCAATAACCCCTTGTAGTCTCCGCGCAAATATCGTCATTAAAACTTCATAATCTACGTTTGTCAGGGTAATTTGCCAGCAGCCTGTGAGTTTGTTTATTCGCGTCCTCGCTTTTTGGTATCAAGACTGTATACGCCCTGTTAAAAGGTGGTGGCAGACGACCCTCTTGATGCGCCTCCTTAAAAACACGTTCTAATACGATGGTGATATGCGAGCAGGAGGTTTTGTAAAGAACTGCTGTTAAGCCGTCAGGTCCTGGTGATTTTTTAGGGATAAGGTCTTCAATGGCCATTTTAATCTACTTTGCTGTGGTATCTAGTGATAACCATTCTGTTTCTTCTGTGTCTAACCTAGGTAGTGTGGTTAGAAAATGGCTTTCGTAACCACGCTTGCTCGGTAATCTACACTTGAAGAGCTCTCTGTAATATCCCTTAAAAACATGGTTGATTTCTTCGGCATCCCTAGATATTTTTCCTTTGTAATCAGTCTCGACTATTTCGTTTCTCCTCGGATACTCTTCCTCAGTTCCAAAGGCCCGCTTCGTTAGCATTTCATCCACCAAGATCGTTTTCGTTCGTGCACGAACAAGGGCGCCACGGTATGTTTCTTTGTCGATAGCCTCAATTTTATTCTTTGTTTCCCTTATTTCTTCCATAAAGCTGCCTGGCGTTGCAGTTTCAGCATCCGCCAATTCCTGAAGCATCTTTTATGGTTATTTTTTTCTTGGCGCTCTTCAAAACGTATTTCTACTGCTCGCTCTATGGCGTTCAATTTTACGACGTCTTTAAACCTCTCCCATCCCTCACCCCATCCTTCACAGTCATTATTTGCTTTAGAAATTTCTGCTCGTACTCCTTCTATAAATTGATCGTTCTTTCAGGGTTTCATGTTTAAGGTCCATGTTTCCAATTTCATTCTATGTCTTGCGGTGATATTTTACCCTATACTGAAGGCTACTAAACAATGGTCGCTAGATGCTATGTTCAGCACCTTGTAATCATCCCACGGATTGGCAAAAAAACGTTCTTGCAAAAATTGAGCTCTGTCTAGCCTCTCTTCACAAGCTCTGTTCATGCCTGTTGCCTTGAAATTGAGTATAATGCCGATTGTTGCCTCCATTCGCGTAATGTGCAATGTCCTCCAACAGGACTCTTCCAATAAGGCCCCCCTCAGAAAGGAGACGCTCTTCTCAGCCCAGCATCCATCACTCGAAAATCGTCCGAGCTCAAAACGCAATTGAAATCGCTTAACACTACCAAATACTGCAATATTTGAAAAAAACTTCGGCGGTCATTACCTTTTGTTGCACAGCACAAATTGCACAGCACGGATCGTCCTCTCTGACAACTTATAACTGTTTCTTCAACAATATCCAAACCTTTCTTGATAAACATACAGCAACCGGCGGTTCTACCAACAGCATGGCTAACGCATACAGTATAGCGGTCACTAAAGTGTGCAACCATACCGTCAGTCTGACTCTCACTCTATTTTAGTCTCTTGAATCGCCGAGATACTTAAATCTTCTTCCAAAATTACGCCTCGGAGATGACGCTGCCACCGTCTCGCTCTGATACTACTAACGATGAGCGTTCCCACGCGCAAGGGAGCTAGCGAGATAGCCATTTCAAATAGCAAGGTAACGGTAAGGTACGGTAAGGCCCCCAGCAAATAGCAACCTTCACAAACTGAGCATCCCTGCCGGCACGACAGCTTGAACGGGCGCCCGCGACGCCAGTCGTGTTGGTCACTGCGTCACCTGCCCTTCTCGTGTGAGTGACGCTGACCTTTGCGCTGGGGCGTACTTCCCTTTCTTGCTCGACCGGACCACTGCGGTTCCACGCGTTTGACATTGTACACCGGCGTCTATTCATCTGGAGCATAACTTTGGTGCCGCTTGGAAGACGGCTCTTCAGTCTCATCCGGTGTCTCATATGGCGCCGGTGGCTCCGCGTTGATCTCCACGTTATACGCGTCACACCCATGGTCCATTTCTTCGGGTGCGGGCTGTGTACTCTCTTCTTAGTTCATTCTTGTTTGTCTCTGCTTTCTTCCTGCTGTGTCGTCCTGTGTCGACACGGATGTCGTTGCCCCCTTTTTCGCCGCACTTGCCACCTGGTCTGCAAGGACGCCGTCAGATTCTCCGTTACCTCCTCCTCCATCGATTCCAGACCCTCGTCGTTAGGTTGCCTGCTGCCAATAACTCTTGCATACTTACGCAGGCACGCAAGCATGTGCTTTATGGCCGAATTCTCGGCACTGAGAAGACCTTGGTACTCAGCAATCTATTGTAATATGTCCTTTGCGCCGACACCGAAGGCAAATTGGAGCTCTCCCAGAACGACGACAAGCACTGAGCCACCAAAGACCTTTAAAAAACGGGGCAGAGTGTCCGGTGTTAAATTGTTTCGGATCGTCATCCGCACAATACGCTTGGTGGACTCGGTTTGCTCGAAGCCCCCGACCTTCCAATCTTCTTTTCATACTTTCACTCCGCCGTAGTGGCCGCAAGCCCTCTTCAATGCTTCGCCGATAACGTGGAATGGGACCCAGTGCACTTTAAGGTTGTGATGTATTCCTGTACGGAGTCAATGACGGCGCAATAGCGCCATTTTACCTCCAGGCCACCCGCTTTAATCGCCACTTGCTTCAACTCTCGAGTTCGTAAATTGATGAGTCAAACAAGTGCCATTTGGAAGGGCCCTATACCGGTGACGTCTTTCAATGCACCGAGTTCTTGCTGTGGGTCACGGAAATCTTCGAGGCGGTATGGTCTCCCGGCAACGTCACAGTGCAAGAAGAAACACTCCCATAGACACTCCTTCATAGTTTCCCCTGAAGGCAAAGTCGGTAGTACATTCCGATAGCCTGGCGGGGCGACAGAAGACATGTTACCACTGCCAGACGCGGCAGCTCAAACCGCTCTTGCAGAGCTCGACATCTTGCGTCCGAACCCGTCCGTGTCCAGAGGCTGAGTAACGCCACGCACGCATGCATCGACAAGCGGCATAGAGCGCCCTTATGAATTTCTTGTGGGAACGGCAGCGTATTGAGACACTTGGCACATTTCGATTTGGCCACCGCGACATGTTGAGCCGCTGCAATTAGTAGCGACTGGGCGTGTTCACCGGGTATTTTGCACTTAGAAACGTATACATCGCTTTATAATTTACGACAATGAATACAGATAAAGCGCAAATAAACAAAGCAACAAGAACGTCTGAATCCACAAGTACGAAACCAGACAAATTCAAGTACTTCCCATCATTCCCATGATGGCATAACGATCGCAGCGCCAGAGTTCCCTCTAGTAATTACTGTAAGAATACGCTCTTGAGAGCCCCGTGGGCGCCATTGTGAGGGCAAAGGAATGTAGCAGTGGCGGGAGAAGCAGCCTTTTGGACGACGGGTTCTGGCTGTGGCTAGTGCTCCTGAGCGTATACGGCTCAACCATCGCAGCTGGTGTTCGTCTGCACGGCGTCCAGCGGAGCACAGACCACAGCGTCTATGATCAATGGACTTAACTCCTGGCGTACGTTCCTGCCCTGTCCTATTGCAGAAACGAGCGTCGTACAGTACCCTCCAGTCTGAAACCAACTCGTTTTATGACACTGGATCGCACTGAGGAAGCTGGCGCTCGCTGGGAGTCACTGAGACACCAGTGAGAATGTTGGATAAGAGCTGGGTCACACAGGACGATACGCTGGTTTCACAGCTGTGACGCTGGTGCAGACTGCTTTGTGCAGTACACGCGCTGATTCTCGCTGCACTTCGCTGTCTCGCACTGGAAACTGCGCTGATTTGCGTTTCTACCGCACTGCTTCCAGTACGCAAGGTACTAATATTTATCGCTAGATACTAATATCTTGTCCTAAATAGCGCTATAGGTTCGGGTCATAAAAGTCTATTTCGTGTCGGAAGCTTGGAATAAAGGTGCGTCATTACGCTGCTTTCATGGTTGATGCCCTGTTTATACAAACGTATTTGACACTGAAAATCACTTTCGTTTTCTTACATTTTCCTTTTGACTGGGTGGGTAGCTATATTTGGAAAGCATATTTAGCGCCAGCGAACAAGGACAGAATGTGCCCTATCTGCATAGAACACCACATAGTGTTAAGGAATTGGCCAGCCGTATGGACACAAAAGTGTTCTTTTCAGCGCCAGAAAAACTCGCGAAAATATGTCGGTTAACGAACCCGTACCGTAAGTCAGCAGTCGCATGCTCTACATATCATCATAAAGCACCGGTGGGTTGTGTAGAAGCTGTTGTTTACGAGGGTCCGCTGTCCTGTGGGAAAGACTACAAGGGACAGACAGGAAGGTCTCTTAATGACCAGCTACGAGAACATAGTCTAAACGTGAGAAATAAGCAGAACGGTCATCTGTCAACTCAATGTCAGGAATGCGGCTGTGCGCCGGTGCATTAGTCCTGCTGTGTTCTTGGGAAGCACAAAGATAAAGATGTGCGAGAGATTATTGAGGTTCAGGCTATCTGTCGCAATAGTGATAAGTGTGTTAGCGCTCCTTGGGTCGACTTGGTGCTCCATGGCTTTTTTGGACGGTTACAATTTGGACAACGTGGCGCCACTGTGCATGCGTAAAATAGGTAGTTGCTTCCTGAAAATAAAGTTGTTGAAGTTAGCGCATTGGTGGTGTCGTCTCGCTTCTGTCCTTGTTCGCTGGCGCTAAATATGCTTTCTCACTCTATATCACTCTATATTTCAGCTCAAAATTGTTTTCTGTCCATAGCGTCACCACAAGAAGCGATGAGCGCCGAAGTGACGCGTTATATATATATATATATATATATATATATATATATATATATATATATATATATATATATATATATATATATATGTGTGTATATGTGTGTGTGTGCCGAGGCCGAAGGCTGCCAGCACTACCCTACGCTTCCCTGACGAAGATATGTGACTAGACAGACGTGTCGATTCAAACGGATCGTTGAAGGAAGAAAATGTTGCATATCCCTTGCACAAAGAACAAGAAACGGCTATCGAAATCGGCAATAACAGCCCATATAGCGTCCCAGGTCGGTGGTACATTTAGGACTTTTTTCGAAGTTAAAATACCAATCGCAAAAAAAAAATATCAGTGTTGTGGCACTTCCAAGCATACTATTGAATACTGACAACAACGTTTTCTGTCTGATACAGGCGTAAGATTTAGGAGCGGGACGATAGCGCATCTACCATGTCTGTACCCCCCCGAGACACGTCTGCTAAACTATAACTGCGCCTGGGGTTTCGATATTTCATTTCATTTCATTTTATTACCTTAAAGACCCCTTGCGGGGTATTACGTAAGGGGTGGGTCTACAAAAAATACAGGAGGTTGCCCACTATGTTATTTTACAGATGGAACACTTGTTACTTCTTCTACGAAGCCTGATGAGGTGGCGATGGCAGCGACATGGTGGGGAAGGCCGTTCCAGCTGTGCGGTGAAAAAATGGTGACGAGCAGGCGACAGTGCGTGCACTAGGGCGAGCAACATTTATTGGGTGGCCTGTGCGCAGGGATATGCGTGAAGGTGGTAAAATGTAAGGTGCGTGGCGAAGCGAACTGGTTTAGAATTTATGGAAAAGTGATAAGCTCGCGATACGGCAACGGTGCGCTAGTGTGTCCAAACCAGACTCTACTTTTCATGGTGATACGCTGATATCATATGAGTATGACGAGTGAATGTATCTTACGGCTCTGTTCTGTATGGATTCTAATGCGTTGCCGAGGTAAATTTGGTGATGATGCCATATAGGTGATGCGCATTCGAGTTTTGGCCTAACCAGTGTTTTATATACTTGTAATTTTACCTGTTGAGGAGCATCGCGGAGGTTGCGTTTCAGAAATCCCAAGGTTTCGTTAGTAGATGATATGATGTTAGTTACATGCGAGCACCAGTTTAAATCATGCGTGATCGTAATACCTAGGTACCTAATTGAGTTTACAGTGTCGATTGAGATGTCATTAATTGTGCAGAGAAGTCATGCCGATTACGGCTGCGGGAAATTGACATAGATTTAAATTTATTAGTGCTTAGGACCATTAACCAGTGATCACATCAGGTTGTAATGTTGTTGAGATCATTTTGGAGATAAATGCAGTCATTACTGTTAGTAATAGTTCGATAGACAACGCAATCATCAGCAAACATACCTATATGAAAGGAAACATGCAATGGAAGATCGTTAATGTATATTAGGAACAGGAGGGGACCGAAAACTGAACCTCGGGGTACGCCTGATCTTACAGGAAGGAATTCTGAGATAGTATTGTTAACACTGGCCGACTGTGATTGGTTACTAAGAAATTCTTTTATCCATGTTAGGAGATTGGGGTGGAAGTTCAAGCGAGAAAGTTTTAATAATAAGCGTTGATGAGCTACTCTATGAAACGCCTTTGTAAAGTCAGGAAAAATGATATCGGTCACAGTGTTAGTATCGAGATTTGAGAGTAGGTCGTGAAGAAATCTAGCTGATTGAGTGTCACATGACAGGCCTTTACGGATGGCATGCTGCGACGGATGGAAAAAGTTATTACTGTTTAGGAAATGCATTACGTGTGAGCATATGAAGTGTTACATTATTTTGCAAGGGATACTAGTTATGGATATTGGACGATAACTTAAGGGTGAATTACGGCTGCCTGATTTGTAGACTGGAACGACCTCGTTCTTTTTCAACTCGTTAGGGAGCGTGCCTGACGATAGTGATTGGGAATACAGCAGGGTGAGATACATGGCAGAGATGCGCTTCGTGTTTTTTAAAAGCTTCGAGGTGATATCGTCCACACCGGCTGATGAGGATAATTTATGATTATCAATGAGCGGCGGATATTCCATCTAATGAAAAAATAGTATCCGGCATTGGAGACATCAGAGAAACAGGGAAACTGGTGTGAAACTGGTAAATTATGGTAAGTTATTCACACCCTGCCATCTGCTGGTGTGACTTAGGGATAAAAAAAAAAGGTAGCTGGCGTGGCTTAGTGGTAAGGTACCGAACTAGGGATCTGTAAGTCACAGCATCGAATCCTGGTCGTAACGTCTTTACTTTGTTTTTTACTGCACTAGAACGCTCTCTGTGGCTGTCTGTATTCAAACAAATATGTACGGTGCCCAGGCACGGCGTATTTTACGCGCTAGAGCTCCTTTTCGCACCAGTACCCAGCGCCTCCCAGTACGCCGCGCCGGTCCAGCGCCCGACAATGGGTCCATAATCCGGCGTGGCAATGGACACTGGGTACTGGGTTATGCCATAGGGCGTTGTGACACGCCGTCTCGTCGCCCCGCTCCAGCTGGGTGCCTCACCAGCGAGCCTCTCGGTGCCTGTAGCATTCTGGCTGTGCCGTCCTCCGACATCTCACACCGAATCGTATGATGAAGTTCGAACTTCAATGACGTAATTCTATGGTGTGCAGACTAGGTAGAGACTCTAAAAAGTGTTCCATAGTAATGTTCGTGTGCATGTGACAGAGAGTATAGGCTTCGTATTTTCTTTCTTAAGGAGGTGAGTATTGACCACGTTGCAAATATCGACACCGTCACAATCTGGTTGTCGAGTGGCCTTTCCTTGCGGTTACTTGCTGTTATCAAAACTAAGTGGCCAAAACAATGCATTCGAACATAAAAAATGAAGTAAAAAAAGATAGATAAAAAACAAAAGATGTAACCGCATAAAAATATTTTTAGAAAAGTGAACAATCCTAGAACTGCAGCTTGGCAAGCAGAGGCGTTACTTCAACGCAGTCGCTGAAGCCTATGATGTTGCTTTCTTAGTTAATATTGAAACGTGTACTTATCTTTATCGGGCAACCACGTTTCGCCGCCTAACAAATGTAATCGCACAGCGTTGGACGCGCCTGCATGTACCCGAAGTTTCCGGAAAGTTATCGATGCTTCTATCCGCTGTCTGTTGTCGCCGGACCTTATGTTATCTGATTTCATCACCTGACGCGAATGGTGTAGAACTTTGTGGAAGGCACGCAGGTCCGAACCATTAGTCTGGAACATTCGACGACTGCTCTATAAAAGCCGACGCGCTTGACCCGCTGATCAGATTTACGATGATCGCCGACTGTGTTCGCCGCTCTCCTTGTGCTTTAAGTGTAGCCTGTTTTGTGGGCCCAGGTTCGCCCAATAAAAGCTAGTTTTTGCCTTTCACAGTATTGCTACTGTGTTGTTTGACGTCACGACCACGTGACATCTGGTGGAGGTGCTTTGCGTTCATGTACCGGACGCCCCCACAAAGCCGTGACCCAAGCCCTCACTCGGAAGACACCAACGTCGCCAAGAACCAGCGAGGTAGCCGCAGGCTGCAAGGACTGCCCCCGGAGCACGGACTTTTGCCTGAGACAACTAGGAAGATGGCCACCAAGTCTACCCCAATGGCAGCCCCAATGTCACCCGTCGTGCTGCAGCAGCCCAGGGAGCCTCCGACGTTCCGCGGTTCAACTTTCGAGGACCCGGAAAGCTGGCTTGAGACGTACGAGAGAGTCGCTGCATTTAACAGCTGGAACAGCGACGACAAACTGCGACATGTCTTCTTCGCATTGGAAGACGCGGCCAGGACGTGGTTCGAGAACCGAGAAGGCACCTTAACGACCTGAGAACTTTTCCGAAGCGGCTTCCTGCAGACGTTCGCAAGCGTCGTACGCCGAGAACGAGCCCAAGCGCTATTAGAAACCCGGGTGCAGCTACCTAATGAGACGACCGCGATCTACACGGAAGAAATGAGCCGTCTCTTCTGCCACGCCGACCCAGAAATGCCCGAGGAGAAGAAAGTCCGCCTGCTGATGCGTGGTGTGAAGGAGGAACTTTTTGCCGGAATGGTACGAAGCCCACCGAAGACCGTCGACGAGTTTCTTCGCGAGGCCACCAGCATCGAGAAGACACTCGAGATGCGAAACCGACAACTCGACCGCCGCACGAATTCGACAAGCTACGCCGGAGTTCAATCACTGGCCACCGACGACCTGCCCGAGACTATCCGAACGGTCGTGCGGGAGGAGCTACAAAAGCTGTTCACATCCTCAAGTGGCTTCGCTTGCCGACGCCGTGCGTGAGGAGATCCAACAACAACTTGGAGTAGCCCCTGAATCGCTCCAGCCTGAGCCGCAAGCGATGACCTACGCCGCCGTCGCACGCCGTCAAGGTCCCCCTCCGCGACCGCGCCAGGGCCCTGTCACGCCGCAGTTCCGTCGTCCGCCGCCGCCACCGCCAGCACGACCACCCGTCGCCCAGCGCACCTACGCGAGAAAGAGGGACATTTGGCGCGCTCCTGACCACCGCCCGCTCTGCTACCACTGCAGAGAAGCGGGTCACGTCTACCGACGATGTCCATACCGGGAGATGGGACTGCGAGGTTTCGCCGTGAACGCTCCGCGCCCGCAGCAAGGTGAACGCCCCCGCGATATCGCCGACTACCTCGCCGCTACTCAGTGGAGCTCTCGACGACCGTCGCGTTCGCCGTCACCAGGCCGCTACCTGTCGCCGCAGCGCCGACCATACACTGGCCCAGCCCGGGGCCGGTCAGCGAGCCCATATCCGGAAAACTAAAAGCAGCAACCGATGGAGGTGCGGTTGCTGTTCGTCGAACTGACGAAGATCCTCCGCCGCCGACGAAGACACCGAAGAAACTACCTCGACGACATAACGACACGCCGCCGTCCCGACGAAATCAGGAAGCCAAGACTACACCGATGAAAGACGACTTGACGACGCGACGTTCCAACTTCAGTTCAACACGACGCAGCCGTGATCCGACGCCAAGACCTAACTGTAACGCAGGACACAGAACCACCGACCTCGACGTGCTTCTCGACGGCCACGCAGTCACCGCCTTAGTAGACACAGGAGCCGATTACTCCGTCATGACTGGACCCATCGCCGCCCAGTTGAGGAAAGTTAAGGCTGCATGGGAGGGCCCTCAAATTCGGACCGCTGGAGGACACCTGATTACGCCGACTGGGATCTGCACGGCAAGAATTACCGTTCATGACCGGACTTACCCTGCCACCTTCGTTGTCCTCAAGGAGTGTTCACGAGACGTCATTCTCGGCATGGACTTCCTGAATCAACATGGCGCAGTCATCGACCTGAAGTCGAAATCGATAACGCTGTCACAAGATCAAGCGATACCGCCGGAGAGCTGTCGTAGTCACCACGCCTTGAGTGTGCTCGAAGATCAAGTGAGCATCCCGCCGCGCGCCAGCATTATTATTTCCGTCGGCACTGAAACACCCGCTGACGTAGAAGGCGTCATCGACGGCGACCAACATCTACTGCTAGACCGTGAAATTTGCGTCGCAAGAGGGATCGCTCGACTCCACGGAGGGCAAGTGGAAGTTATGCTAACCAACTTCAGCCAAGAGTTCAAGCACATCAACAAGGGCACGACAATCGCATACATCGAGGAAATTGTGGAAACCAGCAATGCCTTTGTCCTCTCGGATTCAGCCGCATCTACCCCGATGAGCATTGTCCCCGAACCAGACTTCGACGGGAATCCAAGTCTTCCTATGAGTAAGCAGCAACAGATCAAAAGTCTTCTCCGACGATACAAAGACTGATTTTCGACGTCATCGAGGATTCGACAAACACCAGTTGTAAAGCACCGCATAATAACCGAAGAGAGCGCTCGACCACTCCGCCAGAGCCCTTACCGAGTTTCGACGCGAGAACGTGAAGCTATTAGGCAACAAGTCGACGAAATGCTGCGCGACGACATCATCCAGCCGTCGAAAAGCCCGTGGGCCTCTACTGTAGTCCTGGTCTGTTGTCGCTGTCCTGTAGTCCTGGTCTGTAGTCCGCTGTCTGTTGTCGCCGAACCTTATGTTATTTGATTTCATCACCTGACGCGAATGGTGTAGAACTTTGTGGAAGGCACGCGGGTCCGAACGATTAGTCTGCAACATTCGACGACTGCTCTCCAGCAGTCGTCGAATGTTGATCAGCGGGTCAAGCGCGTCAAGCCGACGCGCTTGACCCGCTGATCGGATTTACGACGATCGCCGACTGTGTTCGCCGCTCTCGTTGTGCTTTAAGTGTAGCCTGTCTTGTGGGCCCAGGTTCGCCCAATAAAAGCTAGTTTTTGCCTTTCACAGTATTGCTACTGTGTTCTTTGACGTCACTACCACGTGACATTATATTAACGACTGTCTTGGTCCTGTTAAGCTCTTCGCCGCGTTATTTTTGCTGATTTTAGGTACTTCAAAGGTCGATTCTTGCGCGATTTACATATATTATGTAATACCATCTTCTATAACATATTTCACTCCTACAGCCGCTTTTAAGTGTTTATTGCACTAGAATAGCCAGCCCTCTGCTGCGCTAGTACTGATTGCCACCGAAATGCGCTATCGCGCTTATTCTTGCCTCTTGTTTGTGCAGGTCCTTAGCTGGCACACGTGCGTGCCAGATATGCGTGTATGAGGAGCAGCTCTGTAGGTGTTTCAACCACTCTACTCCGAAGGTAGTGCGAAGCTTCGCGGAATGAGCTGACAGAAGAGCGTTCTCCTGACGGATCCGCCTTCCGCTGTACCTTTAAGTCGAGAAAGTGCATTGCTCGCCGTACGTCCGGCGTAGCACTTAGAAAAAGAACACCTCTCCAAAAATATTCAGAGCACGTAGATTTCGTCAGGTGAATGCCCAGATAAGCAGCGCCAAAATAAACGTGCACGTGAAATGATATAAATTCGAGCCTGCTTTGAGCCTGCAGAAAGGGCTGCAGCAATGTGTGTATCCTTGTGTATGCGTGTGCACGCATAGCCACGTGCGGTGCACGCTGCATACGTAGCCGCACAGGTAAATAAAAGCATCTTTGAAGTTAAGCACCCCCTAAGAATAAAATTTGGGACAGAAAGGGTATAGGAGACTAGGCGCAGACGAACACAGTCTCAGTAGAACTTGTGCTATATTCCAGGGCCCCTCACCAGCCCACATAGCAAATTTTGGTTACAGACTGGAAGTTGTTACATTCTAAGAGTGCTCTATCGCATGAATTTCTCAAATTACTTAATTAATACAAAATATAGAAGCATTTCAAGTGCCGCAAAACCCACCACTTCAGGAGGCGAGCGTCGCCGCAAGCATAGACACCCTCTCCACTTTATCCATCTAGCTTCCGCAAACGAAATTCCTTCCCTGCGATCTCCCATGCCGGAGCCCGAAGTTGGCGTGACAAATACGTCACAGGCCCCGCCTTTTTTTCTCTCTCTCTCTCTCTCGCTTATTTGCTGAGTGGCGCACTTCTGGTGACGCTTTCGCTCGCGAGCTGCTCCGTTTGTCTCGTTTTACGAAGCGGATGATTTTGAGCGCTAGAACAACTGTTTACTGGTATAAGTCAGTGCCACAATCACGAGCACTCAGGCAGGGGCGGGTGCATGAAATACCATGATCGCTACGCTAGAACACGGTAGAATAGCACCTAGTTTCGTACTTTGTACGTGCGACTGCACGAAGGGGGAACAAGCAGTCGAAACGGATGGATGAAACAGACACATACTCGGTTTTTGTGCTTTTAGTATGTCTCTAAGCTATATACTGTCTATCCCATACGAAAATGCACGCTTACTTTCTTTAGAATTCTTTCCAACTTTCTATCAACTTTATTAACATCTTATGTACTTTTACTTCCGCACGTTACAAGAAAGTTGGTAGGCTCCGCTTTTACTTTCGTTTTAAGAAAGTTTAAAGAATGTTGGCAGGATCTGTTCTTGTTTTCGCTTGAGGAAAGTTTGTTAAAATAATGTTTGAAGAAGTTGGTAGGCTCTGCTTTTTACTTTCGTTTAAAGAAAGTTTGTTAAAACAAAGTTTTAGAAAACTTGGTAGGCTCTGTTTTTACTTTCGTAGAATAAAGTTTGTTAGAGGAAAGTTTAGGAAAAATTGATAGGCTCTGTTTTCACTTACTTTTGAAGAAAGTTGGTTGGCGGAGTTTATTTTATGTGGACGACATTGTGTAGCTAGCTAACAAGCAAAGGCATTTGGAACGTCTGGGTAATGTCCGTGGACAGGAAGGCGAGAATTTAGCGTTAGAAAATCAGGTGCTATGGTATTCAATGAAAACATTTAACAGACAGTGGCAATAAAGGGCCAAGAAATACCTCGGGTAAAAGACTATAAATGCCTTCGTATATCGACAAGCGAAGGCAATAGCTATGTGAAAAAACACGGAAACACAATAACAGTAAAGGGGAAGAGAAATGCAGCCATAATAAAGCACAGAGCGCTATGGGAATAGAATAGTTACTAGGTGCTCAGGGATATGTGGAAAGGTGAAACGGTTCCAGGGGTTAGTTTTGCTAATGTGGTTGTTTGCTTCAAATCAGGGCTACAATCAAGACTCGATGGGAACAAAAGGTCAGTAGGATGCCTCGCATGGGCGCTCACGGGAAGACTACAAATGAAGCTGTGCAGGGTGATATGGGCTGGACTAGTTTTGAAGTGAGGGAAGCTCACAGAAAAATTGATTATGAAGAACGACTGAGGAATGTGGAAAAAAGTAAATGGGCTGGGAGAGTGTTGAAGTATCTGTACAGGAAAAACATTGATTCGCAGTGGAGGAAAAGAACAATAAAGCGTACCAGCAAGTATGTTGCTTTTAGAGTTAGCAACGCAGCGACAAAGAACCTCAAACGGAAAGTCAGTGAGCCTGAAATAACGTCATGGGTGGCGGCAATGGAAAACAAACCTGCCATGAGTAACTACTTGAGAGGAAAAAATGAAATCAGGAAAGAAACAATTTATGCTAACTCAAAGGGAAGCTCATTACTTCTTGAAGCGAGATCAGGATACCGTAGAACACTTACCTATAAAGCGAGATATAAGAAGGAAGAAGAAGCATGTGCTTGCTGCGGTAAAGTTAGGGAAACGATGAAGTATGTTTTATTCAAATGTGTAGACACCTGCCCAGCTGTTGATTTAGGCACCATGGCGTCCTTGAAGCCCTTGGGTTGAGCGAGAGCAGGCGGAAAGTAAACATCTCCAGAATGCAGAGTAGCAAGAGGTGATTAGAAGGTTGGTGGAAAAAAAGTAGGCAAACGACAAAAAACGCAGACTACCAAAGAAAATTTCTAAATAGGGGGTCAGAAAATTTGGTTGTGTTAGTTCATCATGGTCTTTTCTTTTTTTTCCTTCTTTTTAACCTAGGTAGGACATTAGGAAGTATATTAGCAAGAGCTTGGTGCCGCAGTCGACCGCACCGTTCAAAAGGGGACGATCATAACATCCATCTATCCGACAACTGACCACGTTAGCTGTGCCCATAGAGCTTCATATTTCTATAAATAGAGGGAAATCTGGCGCTGCGATCGTTCAACCATCATGGGAATAATGGGAAGTACAGGATACGGATTGGTATTTTGTTGACTGGCGAACTAATCTACAGGTATCTTTTGGTATTTTTGGTTTTGCTCCAAGCGCAATTGCTATAACCCGCAGTAGGACGGTGCGGGTTATAGCACCGCACCGTCTTACTATTGTACATACCCTACTATTGTACATACCCACAACGATGGGGGTTGGCTAAAATGCCGCTGGTGCACATTGTGCCAAAAACAAGTAGCTCTTTAACATGACCTCTGGACTGGCTCCTGGCACGGGAAGCGGAGCGTCCTTTGGGCGGCGGCGATGGTCTGCTCTGATTTGCTTCCAGTTTTGGGAAAGAGTCCTCGCGGAAATTGAAGTCATTTCCCCCTTTGGGCTCGCGTTGTCGACTCTGATGTCCCCCACCAGTCGTCGTTGCTTCTTCCATCTTCTACCACTGTCGCTTCTTAACTTCGTAGGGAGTGCGGAAGAGTTCTCGACACTTGGGGTCTCCTAGGGCGTGGCCTTTGCCGCACAGCTGGCATTTCAGCTCACACCTGTGGTCACTTGACGGGTTCTCGAGGCCACAGCCACGGCACTTGACGTTCGTCGGGTCCGGGCACACGTCAGCGCGATGCCCGAGTCGGCCACAGGCGACACACACTTCGTATTTTTTACGGTACAGCTGGTATCTGTGCGGTGCCCCGTTGAGGTAAATCCATCTTGGCACTTCTTTCTCCTTGAAGAGAATGAAGATCGACTGTGAATCTTGGCCCAGCCTGCGAACGCCTCGAATCTCGGGGTTATCCTTGCGGTCTAGGCGGTACAGAATTTCTTCGATGGAGTATCCGAGTGAAACCCCGTGGGTGACTCCCTTTCCGCAGTGCTCGGGGGTGGCCACGTAGGCGAAAGTCTCCACTTGTTCACCGTCGCTCGAGCTCAAGGGACCATGCCAACCCATGGAGACGAGGTAGGAGCAAGGAGCCTAAGGGTGTGAATTTTGCGGGCAAGGTCTCCCAGGAAAGTATTCAGAGGGATAAACGGGACGAGGAAATTGAGAAATTAAAGAAAATGGTCGAAAAATTAACGGGGATAGTCGATTCGCAACGGTCCGAAATCCAAAACTTAAAGAAATCACAGAGGCAGGCAACCCCTCCTCCGCAACAACCCATTAGACAGATGACCCCCCCGCGGCACGTCAACAGCCGCAAGGAGAAGATAAGATGGTCACAGAGGCGTCCCTCCCACCACCAACGAAATGCGAAATTCAAGACGCCGACCCTATTCAGGCTATAGAGAAAAGGGTTGAAAATTTGGAAAGGTTAGAGGCCAAGATGAATGAATTTATGAACCATATCAACATCCAAATTCAAGCTGTCCTCGGGGCAGTTCACAAACAGGCCGAGGAATGCCAAAGGCTAAGGAATGAGATGGTCGCCATGAACGGGTGGCAACAGAATATGGAGCAGATCGTCACGCAACTGCAAAATGGCCAGGCGCGCAAATGAAAATCAAATCTGGCAGTGGAACTGTCGCGGCTTCCGACGCAAGCGGTCGATTCTGCAACAGTACCTTCCGCTGTTAGATGAGACTCCTTTGGCGATTGCCCTCCAGGAAACTGGAGGGCCCGCAAAACTGTCAGGCTATCAGGCATTTCATAGTGGCAGGGGGGAGAAATCCTCGGTCACAACGCTAGGCCATTGAACACGACCTAGAGTCGAGAGAGATCGAGAACATGTTTGTCGAAATTCTAACCGGAAAACAGAAGGACCCTAGTTTATTCGTTCTAAATTTATACAGCTCACCCAGGTAAAGGAAGGTGAGGTTCAGGGCTCTGCTTCGCAAGGCCCTCAAAATTTCAAGCAACCAGCCACTCTTGATAGTGGGGGACTTTAATGCACATCATCAGGAATGGGGGTACCCGCAGCAAAGCCCGAAAGGCAGACAGCTGTGGGAAGATACGCATGACATAGGGCTCACTCTGCACACGGACCCTGAGAATCCAACGAGGGTGGGCAATAGCGTTAGTAAGGATACATCTCCAGATCTGACATTCTCGAAAAGCATTAAAGATCTAGAATGGCATAATTCGGATCAAGATTTTGGCAGCGACCACTACATAATTCTTTCCATACTGAAAGAGGGTCTTCAAAGGCGCAGGGCTCGCGCGCCGGCCGTTGTTGAATGGGATAAGTTTAGAGATATCAGGAGAGCGCAGGAACTGGGGCCCATCAAAAACATCGAGGAACGGACGACGGCGCTCAAGTCGGACGTTAGAGAGAGGACAAGAACGCTCGAAGGGGATAACGGCCCGGAGATAGCGGACAGCCGTCTTCTGCATATGTGGGAAGCTAAGCAAAGCATGGAGCGTCGTCTCAAAAATCAGAAATGGAACCGCAACCTCAGAAGAAAGATTGCTAGGCATAATAAGGAAATCGAAGATTATACTTTTACATTATGCGAATAAAATTGGGCCAACAAGTGTGAGGAAATGGAGGGGATCATGAACCTCTCCAAGACGTGGAACATCCTCCGGCACTTGTTGCACCCCGCAAGCTCGAAAACTCAATCTGGTATAAGATTGGCAAAAGCTACGCACGCGTTCTTAGGGAACGATGATTATTTCATGAAGAAATTAATTGAGACGTTCGTGGGGGAAACATCGCGAACTCCACTACCCGACTATGGTGGAGCGCCTAACGAGGCGTTGGACGCCCCCATCACAGAAGCGGAAGTGAGGGCAGAGATTGTAAGACTCAGAACGAAGTCGGCTCCGGGCCCTGACGGGGTAACGAACAGAATGCTCAGGAACTTAGACGATGATTCCATTAGTTATCTAACGAAGTACATGCAGGAATGATGGGATAAAGGCGAGCTCCCACAACAGTGGAAGACGGCAAGCATTATTTTAATACCGAAACCCGGGAAGCCTCCGCAATTGGAAAACTTACGGCCAATTTCCTTAACATCATGCGTGGGGAAATTGATGGAGCACGTCGTCCAGACCAGACTGATGGGCTTCATGGAGCAGGGCGATCTGTGGCCACATGAGATGGTCTGGTTTCGACCTCACTTGTGTACGCAGGATGTCATGCTCCAAATCAAACATGATATAATAGACTCAAGGTCTAAAGACGCAAAAGCAATTCTGGGACTGGACCTCACGAAGGCTTTTGACAACATAAAGCATGAGGCGGTCCTGGAAGGGCTGAACAAGAATAATGTAGGTACCAGGACATATCGATACATCAGGGACTTCCTGACAGGAATAACTGCTCGCATGAGGTTCCAAACGCTGGAATCCCCCACAATTGAGCTAGGGAGTAAGGGTACGCCCCAGGGATCAGTGCTGTCTGCCCTACTCTTCAACGTGGCTATGAGAGAACTCCCCGAGCAATTGGCAAAGCTCGAGGGATTAAAATTTAGTATATATGCGGATGATATCACCCTCTGTGTCAACCGGGGAAGTGATTCAGCCGTCGAAAGCCTGCTCCAGGCCGCCACCGACATCATAGTCGATTACACGGCCGAGAGAGGCCTAGCATGCTCGCCGCAGAAATCAGAATTGTTTATATACAATCCGAAACACTTAAGGTGCAAGGCACCGTCGGTGATCAAAATTAAAGTAGCGGGTAAGGAGGCACCAATAATCGAGCAAATTAGAATCTTGGTCCTGATTCTCCAGTCACACAGCCACAATGGCGAGACCGTCCAGAGGCTGCAGAATCACGCAATACAGACCCTGAGCCTAATTAGGCGGGTGGCCAGCAAAGGCCGAGGGCTAAAGGAGAAAAATTTAATTAAACTAATACAGGCGTACATATTCAGCCGGGTGAGCTATGCAACGCCATATCTCGATTTGAAAGTGGTGGAAAGATAAAAGATTCATTCTCTAATGAGAAAATGCGTAAAAAGAGCGCTGGGACTGCCCATGTGTACGTCAACAGAGACTGATGGCTCTAGGAGTGCACAACACATGGGCAGAACTGGCGGAAGCGGTGCGAACCTCTCAAATTGAGAGACTTAGCACCTCGAGGACAGGAAGAGCCATATTGGCCAAAGTTGGAATAAATCCGGACAGAGGCCCCACCCAAAAGGTGGATGTAGATAGGGAAGTGAGAAAAAATCTGAGTATCCCCCACCCCCTGCCAAAAAACATGCACCCGGAACATGGCAAGGACAGGAGGCATAAACGAGCCGAAGCATTAAAATTTAGATTCGGTAATATTTTGGAACATGAGGTGGCCTATGTAGACGCGGCGGGAGGTAGCGGCAGTTTTACGGTGGCAACTGCCGTCAGCGGCCGGGGTATTCCCGTGACCGCTGTCACTCTGCGCGGGCGCAACACAGAAGTTACCGAGGAAATTGCGATCGCATTAGCTTGCGCTGGAACGGACGCGAAATTTGTGATCAGTGACAGCAAAACTGCCATACAAAATTTGAGCAGGGGAACGATCTCGCCCTTAGCGGCCAGAATTCTAGGCCAGAGAAAGTTAGATAGAATAATTCAAATAATTTCGACTCCGGCGCACGAAGCCGTCCCCGGCAACGAGGCGGCCCACGAGCTGGCTCGAGATCTCTACCGCCGAGCCGCTACGGCGCCCTTCGATGACCGAGGGAGCGGAGAGCGCATGCTAAAATATGGGGTGATCACGCAGCATTATAGATTGGCTCGTAGAGTGGTATCCCCGCCAGACCCAAAATTAAACAACAGACAAGCAGTCGCGTGGAGACGACTACAAACTCATACGTGTCCGCACCCGGTTATGGCGAACCACATGTTCCCCGAGGCCAGGAGCGATAGGTGTAATCTTTGTGGGGCGAGAGGGACCCTCGACCACATAATATAGGAATGTCCGTACTCTCCCGGGGGAACGCACAAAATCGGTAGTAGAGACACCTGGGAGACCCTGCTGCGCAGCTCGGACTCTGAGCTCCAGCTCCGGCTCGTCCAACTGGCTGAAGAGGCTGCTGGGACCCAAGACCTCCCAGCCTGCATCTGAGGCGGCGGCACTCGCCCCCTCACCTGCGTGTCGGGGGGTGGGTAGATCACCTTATCCGTTGGACAATAAAGTTTATTCTATCTATCTTAACATGACCTTCTAGTGTTGCTGATGATGGTTTCGATACTCTGGCACATACCCACAACGGGGTTAGGCCAAGAAGCGGGTGGTACATGCCATGTTAACGCCAACTAGCATTTCGAGATTGGTCGTCTCGTGTTCATTATGATGATTTCCCTACTATTGTACATACCCACAACGGCGAGTTAGCTAAAATGCCGGTGGTACACATGGTGATCACGACCACTTGCTCTTTGACATGATCTTCTAGTGTTGGTGATGATGATTTCGATACTATGGCACATATGCCCTACGGCGTTTGGCCAATAAGCAAGTGGTACATGTCGTGCCAACGCCAACTAGCCTTTCCACATGGTCGTCTCGTGTTGATTATCATGATCTACCTACTATTGTACATACCCACAACGGCGGGGTTGGCTAAAATGCCGGTGGTGCATATTGTGCCAATGACAACTGGCTCCAGGCTGATTCCATGCAGCCATCCATGCAGATTCCGAGGTGCCGAGAAATGAACAGGTACCTCGTACCTATTAGCCACATTATTGAGACAGGCAGTGGCCTTTTATCCGCTGGGGGGTCTGACTTTCTTCTTTCCATTCAAGTTTTGATGGAAAGTTTCAGCAACTGAAACATTGACAAAGCAAGCATACGCGACTAAACTTAGCCGTTGAGCAAAACGTCAGCAAGATGAATGCAGGAGCCAACGTTTCGACAAATGGACTTTTCTTCAAGGCGACATACGCTTTCCTCGCCACAGTATATATAGGCGGGGTTCTTCTAAAGGGGAGAGGATGTGAGGCGGGAGGGTGCGGAAACGAGGGAAGGTGTGTTAGCGTGTCGAATTCAGAGTAAAAGAACGCTGTGCACAAGGTCAAAGCCGGAGCCACCCCCCCCCCCCCCCTCACCCACCCCGGTCTCTCAACGCACGCGTGTTAGCCGGCGTGTCAAGGGCGTCTTACACGGCGGCTGAAAAAAAAATGGAAAGGGGAAAAAAGGGGGTGGGGGATGAACTTAAACTCTGCATCTTACTATCAAATTTCCGTTCTGAACGAGAAAGAAAATACAGAGAATCATACCGTATCCATAAGTTCAAGGCATTGCAACCAATAGGCATAAACGTTTTAAAGGGAGCTTTAGAATCTATTCGCTATGCTAAACTTCAAGCTACAGGCAACAAGACTTAGTTTGATTTCTTGGCGCATTCCCCACCCCCTTTTCTTTTTCCCCTTTCCATTCCTTTTTTTTTTTTTTTTTGAGCCGGCATGTCAGACGCCCTTGACACGCCGGCTAACACGCGTGGGTTGACAGACCGGGGTTGGGGGCGGCGGCCCCGGCTTTGACCTTGTGCCCAGCGTTCCTTCACACTCAATTCGACACGCTAACACACCTTCCCTCGTTTCCGCACCCTCCCGCTCACACCCTCTCCCCTTTAGAAGAACTCCACCTATATATACTGTGTCGAGGAAAGCGTACGTCGCCTTGAAGAAGACAAGTCCACTTGTCGAAACGTTGGCTCCTGCATTCACCTTGTTCACGTTTTGCTCGTCGTCTTGAATTTCCATCTCCCGCATTCCCCGTATTCTCCCTAAACTTAGCCGTGTGACTTTATCATTAAATGTTTATTGCGTCATGGGACAACAAGACCTTACTAACGCGGCCTCAAGTCACGTGGAGGCAATAACCATCTTGACAAGTTTGTTGTGGGCAGAGTGAAACGGCAAAAGCTAATTGCGCGACCGTGAACAGTACGCCCAGCAGACGCGCCGTTCAGTGAAGGTCTGGCTCAGGTGTAAAAGCTGCAGTTTGTCATAACTAGCAAGCACATGCGTAAGGCAAAGCACTTTGCCATGTCTTCAAGACAGCTCTGAGACTTCATCCACTGTTTTAGTGGTTGTCACACAAAAGCTAGCTTTTATAATCACTAGACAATCATCAACACATATCTACAAATCTTAAGAACCTTTGCATCTTCAAAGGCCTGAGGAATCGTTCGGTCAATAACAGATAAAAGCTTAATAGCAAATAAGCCTACGACTGTTAACAGTACTCTACTTTTAGTAAAGCCTGAGCTGTACGAGAGGCAGGGTAATGCAAACAGGCATTCCTGCACTATAAAAAAGAATTTGCCTTACTTTACAGAAAATGATTGGGCACGGCGGCACCGCAACGAACATGTGTTGCTCAAACCCTTTCGTTTTTCTTCTTCAGACAATACCGGGAATCCTGCTGGCGACCCAGAGCAAGTAGCACGTTTCGCAACTTCCCGAACAAACCATCGATGTAAGTACAGGCACGGAATTCTGCTACGTTCCATGGGCGGATCTGTCTGCCGACACACGGCCATATCAACTGGACAGCTGTTATACCGTGATACCAGCCTACATGACGTCATCAACGACTGACGCTTATAAAGAGAACAGCTTACAGGATTCCGGCATTGGGCACGGCGGCACCGCAACGAACATGTGGTCCTCAAACCCCTTCGTTTTTCTTCTTCAGGTGAGAAAATATTTTGGAAAATGCTATCACAGTAATGACCCGTTTCTTCTGGTGCTGCCGTCCCCTCGGCCAATGTGTTTTATAGTTAGCCGTTGTTTCGCATTTCTAAAACTGCTATTGTTAGTGGATGGCGATATCGAGAGCAACCTTAACCTGAGACGCAGGCGATTTTGGCAGAGATTCAAAATGTTGCCTCTGATCTAAATACTATCAAAGAAGAAAACAAAAGAACCAATGAATCCTTAACAGCTATACACGCCAAACTCGACAAGCTTGCACTTCTAGAAAATAGGATAACTTCTGCTGAAGGAAAGGTATCGTTACTGGAAGACAGCGTCAATCGCATGGCTAGACGAATCGATGAACTTGAGAACAGAAGCTGGCGGTCTAATTTAATAGTATTTGGCATTAATGTGACCGAAAGTGAGACTACGGCTACTCTCGAGGCGGAAATTACCGGCAAACTTCTCAGAGACACCCTCGGGGTGACAATATCGGGCTTTGAAAGAATTCGTCGCCTCGGTGCAAAAAAGCCAAACAAAATAAGACCAGTAATATTCAAGCTTGTTGACTTCAGAGACAAATCCAAAATACTCAGAAATTGTTCGAAACTAAAAGGTTCCAAGGTATCTATCGGTGAAGACTTTTCAACGAGAGTACCGAACATAAGAAAAAATCTCTGGGCTAACAGCAAGACAAACAGAGATAGAAAGAAAAGGTTACGCTCCACTTTGACAAAATTAAAATCAAGGATCAGTTATTCACTTGGGATGAGGAGAAGAACACTAGAGTAGCAGTCCCAAAAAACTATGCAAAGCACTTAACCACTCACCCTACCAGACATATGAAAACTTTACCATCATTAATATCAATGCTAGAAGTGTCGTAAACAAGGTGGTCGAACTGGAAGCATTCCTTCTTGAGCGTAGTCCTGATGTCGTCACTATCACCGAAACATGGCTCTCCCCACTTATATAAAACAGCGATATCTTTCCACCGGGCTACGTAGTGCTACGCAGCGACAGAAGTACATGTGGCGGCGGAGTTGCAATTTTAGTGAAGGACGACATTCAGGTAACATCCCTACCACAAATCGACGTCGCCGAGGCACTTTGGTGTAAGATTAAGAAGGCGAACCTATCTGCCGCTGTTGGAACACTGTATCGCGCACCTAACTCAGGAGTAGATGGGTTATAAGCTTTGACCGAATATATGCAAATTCATCTTAAAAAATGCAAAACAAATCATTCCTACTGGAGATTACAATCTTCCTGACATAGACTGGAATTCGAATTGCAGTGGGCACACAGAAGTAGCCTCTGCAGAAACACTGCTCGAGATAGCATTCAACTTCGGTTTACGACAGATGATTCGACAACCCACTCGCATCACTTCCACAAGCTGCAGTATTCTGGATTTGATATTTTTAAGTGACAATGTCCTTTCAGACAGTGCCACGTGGGAAGTACTGGACGGCATATCAGACCATAAAGCAACAAAATGTTCTATTTTATTGCACTCACCAAAGCGTAAGGATGAGCTTTTTACGAATGTTTTAGACTGGTCAAATGCTGATGACGTCAGCACTATTGATTTTCTTGAAAGCTTTTATTCGTCTTTTCTTAATGATTACCAAAACGATACAGTTCGAGCAGATGACTCGTGACTATTTTTTAAGAATATTACTCGAAACTGTTTGACATCATAAAAAGAACCCGTGGATAACCCGTGATATAATACACATGAAACGTAGGATTACAAGGTTAAGAAAAGCTAGAAATAGGTCTGACGAATCTTACGTAACAGAACTAATCCGCAAGCTTTCCCATTCTCTAAAAACAAATATAAGAGCAGTTAAAGATAGATACCTTAATGTTACTTTAAATAACTTTATCAAAGCGGCTCCCCATAAATTCTGGCGATATTTGAACTCCCGAACTCATAAAGAAAACAACCTACCACACACTGAAGCTTTAAAGAAAGCGAAAATGTTTAATGACTACGTCAACTCTGTTTTTACCACTGATAATGGCGTTTCACCACCAGTAGGAATTGATGAAGGGAGTAGAAGGGAACCAATGGATGAGATTAATATTACGGAACCAGGGATCTTTTCACTGCTTCTTAACATTGATGAGAAAAAATCTAGTGGACCTGATGACATTCCAAATACCTTCCTGAAAAGATACGCCGAGTGGATGGCCAAATACCTCTCACTTGTTTATCAAAAATCAATGAACACTGGTGAATTACCGCGTGAAAGGAAAACTGCTAAGATTATACCGATCCATAAATCTGGAGACGTCACAAATCCCTCTAACTACCGGCCGATTTCTTTAACCTGTACTGTTTGCGAAATATTTGAACATATCATACTTAAACACATTATGCAGTGCGTCAACAACAAAGTTCTATGTGAAAATCAACATGGGTTTACAAAAGGCCGGTCGCCGACAACGCAACTAATAGAAACAATCCATGACCTCGCAGCCTCCATCAATAACCGCGGACAAACTGACGTTATCTTTCTTGATTTATCAAAAGCCTTTGACAGGGTATCGCACACTAAGTTATTTTGGAAACTTGATAACTTATTTGGTAATTGCAAGGTCACAAAATGGATTAAAAATTACCTTTCAGGCAGGACCCAGTATACTCACTGCAACGGCTACTCATCCGAACGCTCACCTGTTCAATCTGGAGTGCCGCAAGGCACAGTACTAGCTCCTATTCTTTTCCTCATTTTTATTAATGAATTAGCGGAGATCTCGGATGTGACAGTCCGCATGTTCGCAGATGATTGTATAATATATAAGGAAATCAACAATACTACAGACCAAGTTATTCTGAATAATGCACTTAGAAACGTTACGAACTGGTGCCGATCATGGCAGATGAATATTAATCTAGATAACTCTGTCTGTATGACAATATAAAGAAAAAAGTAGGCTCTGACGTTCCCCTATGTAATAGATCAAGTACCGTTAAAAGTCGTTGACCATTACAAGTACCTCGGAGTAATTATTTCCACAGACTTAAAATGGGATAAACAAGTGTCATATATTTCAGGTAAGGCCTTTTCCACTCTTTGCTCGCTAAAACGGTCACTTCGGACTGCTTCACCAAGCACAAAGCTATTAGCATATAGATCATTAGTTCGCTCAATTCTTGAATATGGTATTATAGGTTGCTTTCGCACACAAGAAGTTGTATAGATAAATCAGAAGCAGTACGAATTAAAGCCATTAGATTTGTGTACAACAAGTATCGACGCCGTGATTCGCCTTCTGAACTCCTTGCGAGAGCAGGTCTTTTCACAATAAACAAACGTGCAAAGCTTCTACGTCTCAAGTTCATATTCCAACTCTTAAATAATAAAGTAAACGGAAATAGCCGACGACTCCTATCATTCTCAGAAACCAGGCCCACTAGAACAAAACATAGTAGACACTTGAAGGAGTATAGATTCCACAATGATGCATTTAAGTTCTCATTTCTCCCACGGACAATAACAGAATGGAATGCACTACCTGAACACGTTGTTGGTAGTAGTTCAACTGATATGCTTGTCTCAAGACTAACGAATTATATTTCTCTACTGCCTTAGCTTGAAAAATTAAATGTATGTATCGGTGTTTTCCATGTCAGTAATAGTTCGTGGCAAGTTTTCTTTCTTTTAGTATGTTTATAGTGCTTTGTCCACAATATTTGTATTTGCTATTAACAGCAACTGTTAACCATGTTTGATACCACTTGCACAGTTGTATTTGTGTCCCAGCCCTGCTACAGCCTTATATATAAGGCTAGCAGTATGTATTAAATAAAATAGAGAAATAAATAAATAAAAAAATCTGGTAATTTGTGACCGAACACTTTTCCGTAAATAAAGAACGGTCATTTCTGTAGACCGGACGACTGTAAAAGAGAGACCGTAATACAAGATACGAGTGCTTCTGTATCTAGAAAACGGAAGACTCTGTATTCTGAATCTGTATTATAACCGTTAACTACAGTGCTTCTCGTATTCAGAAAACGGAACACACGGTATGCTGAATCTGTATTATAACCCTTAAAATACAGATGCTTGCCGTATTCAGAAAACGAAAGACTTCGTATGCTGAATCTGTACTATATCCGTTAAAGTACAGGTGCTTCCCGTAGTTCGTCTTGCAGAGCATATCCATTGTTCGGAGAACAGGCCATCGGGGACAAAGTTGCCCAGTACGCGCGAGGGTCGACCGAATTTTATTGGTGCACTATTTGCTGGGAGCAGCCGTGCTAACATCTGCGTTCGGAATGTGCATACGTGACCCACTATTTTCAGCCGTCTTGAACAGAAATTCAGTTTCGTCGATGCTCGCACTTCCAGGGTACTTTTGTCCACGATAGTACATCTCCTTTAATGCAAATGTCATGAAGACAGCTCATAGCCGAAGCAGCAGGTCACCATTGAGAAAATTGTCTTGCGAACACACTGACATGGCTGCAGAGATAAAACTATTTGCACTTTGTGATACGAATGCGTTGCATAGCATATATACAAAAAGGTGCAACATTTCAGTCCTGAAGTTCTTAGATCACAGAAGCAACTTTATTTTCTTCAATCACTCGTCTTGCACTTTTTCCTGGTGAAAGTTGTTCTGGACCCCAAATGCCTTGCAAGAATAAACTTGCTGCTGTTAGGAGAAACAAATAGTATTCGTAAATTTCCATCCTAAAGAAAGCGGCAAAAAGTATAATCACACAACACAACAAAGCAGTAACTTCTGTGTTAGAAAAACGTGTAAGTAGACCAACATTGTTGGAACAAGGGATGTTGCTGTAGCCAACATTTCGCCATAGGTGCTTGTCATCAGCGTAGCAAATGTTTTCCTTGGCTGTCTTGTTTTGGATTGTGCATAGCTCACTGGCGCCTAGCCTCAATGGGGGAGAAGAAGCTGGTGTATATAATAGGTCAAGAGAAGCCAAAGTGGTAAAATAAAGGCAGGAAGGGTGTGCTTAGCAGTGGTGATTGTGATGAAGCGGGTATATATATATAAATTATTTATTTATTTCAAAAATGACATACAAATACGAGCTTGCCCAAGCCAACAATGGGCTTGTGGGGCAGCGCTCGGCAGAATGGAGCAAGCCAGGGAGCGGCACAGTAAATCAATTATGTACAAGACTCAAAATAAAACTAAAGAAAGAAAGAAAGAAAGGAAGAAAGAAAGAAAGGAAAGAGACCAAATTACTCATACAAATCAAAAATATAAGATTTAACTTCTTTCCGTGGGCTGGAAGATAAAACTTTATCTGGCAGGTCATTTAACACATCAGGTACATAGAAGGCACGGACACGTTTGCCATATCTTGTCCGTACTCTTGGTAAGGTAAAGCGGTCACGTGTACGTAATGCTCTGGCGGGGACATACGGGAGGCAGAACTCATTGTTCCATATATACAAAAGGATTACCGTTTCTTTGAATAACAGCCTGAACGAGGGCATGTGCGAGCATGAAAAAAGACTGGAATTGTTAGTAATGTGCACACCATACATCACCGCCCGAATTATGGATTTTAGTAAAGAATCAACTTTATTGCGCCAAAACACTGAACAGAAATAAAAAGAACAGATTCCATATCTCAGCACACTGTACGCTAATGCATGTGCTATTGTTTTCCTTACGTAAATTGGGCATAGTGCTTTAATAGAATGCAGTAGGCAGGCTATTTTGCGCAGCCTTTCACAAACGTTAGCCAAGTGAGTGTTCCAGGACATGTTAGAATCGAAATGAACACCGAGATAATTGACACTTGAGAGGTATGGAATAGGAGAGCAAGAGCAATTGTTACACAGAGGAGAATGAAGAAACAGTGGAGTGATGACAGGAATAGATTTCAGCGGATCGTGAAAACATACTAATTTAGTTTTATTCTGGTTAATAGAAATTAAGTTTTTACGGTACCAACTGATAACATTTGTAGTGTCAGTTTGTAATTCCGCCACGGCTTGATGGTAATTAGTATGACGGGATACTAAAAGCGTGTCATCTGCGTATTGAAACACCCGACAGCGAAAAATTGCTTGACTGAGATCATTAACGTACAAGTTGAATAAAAGGGGAGCTAAAATAGACCCTTGGGGAACTCCAGCACTCAACTGTCTAGGTTTGCTTTTAATATTTCCGAGAACTGCTACTTGAATTCGACCGTGCAAATAATTCTCAAGGAAAGTTAGAAAAGGCCCTCGGAAGCCATAGCTATGAAGTTTACAAAGTAAAATTTTATGGTTGACAGAGTCAAAAGCTTTTGATACATCTAGAAATAAAGCACAAGCGAATGCACTAATTTCAAGAGTGCTATTAAGGAAATCGGTTAATTCATGTAATGCTAATCTAGTGCCACGCCCACAAGTAAGTCCGTACTGATTAGGCGACATTACGTTGTGTGCATCAATGAAGCTCTGCATTACGTGAAAAATATGCTTTTCAAGTATAAGAGCAATGCACGAAAGTATCGAAATTGGCCTGTAGTTTGTGACAACATTGACCTGTCCGCTTTTGAAGAGAGGAACTACAAGCGCTTCCTTGAGGCCAGGCGGTATTTCTTTTGTGGTTATAATGTTATTTATAATTGCTAAAAGAACATTCTTCAGGGCCTCGAAATTTCTGCGAAGGACGTCCACAGATACACCATCTAATCCAACCGACTTGTGCTGTTTTAAGTTAAATAAAATATAGCGAATATCATCCTCGGTACACTCAGGCAGGAATGCAGAGTCAACTACCGATTGTGGCATACAATAACTAGCCGTATTACCGGACAAGGTTGCTGCAGTAGAAGAGAAAAAGGAATTAAATTGGTCTGCTAACGTTATAGATGGTGGACCGAAATTCTTCGCAATAGTTTGGTATGCGCCTTTCCGGGGACGACCCCTTAATTCGTTAACCACGGACCAAGTCTTGGACGGGTTATTTCTAAATTCAGAAAATTTACCTTGGAAGTGCTGTCGCCTGGCACCTCTAAGCACAGCAGTGACTTTATTGCGAGCCATCTTATAAGCTTCACGAAGATACTGATTATTAGGTGAGTGCCGACAGCGCGCCCAGGCTAGTTCTTTTTCAGCTAACGCGGTTAGAGCATTTCCATTTATCCACGGGCATTTCGGCTTTCGTTGCTTTAAGACGACTACGTTTTTGCAAGAGTGCACTGTCTGCGTATAAACGGCAATAAAAGATTTATACAGGTGACTGGCAGGAACTTCTGCTAGGAAAGATTTCCAGTCGTAGCCTTGCAACAACGAGTCCAGCTTTCTTTTATCAATAACCTCTATCTGTGATACTGGGTTGTTAGCCGCAGCATGCTGAGTCGATAGAAAGCTACACCCAACATAGAAGTGATCGGATAGCTTTTGCTCAATAATAAACGGAAGTACCTGGTCATTCTCAGTGCGAACGTTGACGTGATCTATGCATGAAGACACAAGCGATGTACCCAAAATTTCGACACGTGTGGGAAGGTTGATAATAGAATCTATTCCAACGTCAGCAAGCGTGTTCAAGTAATCAGCTACAATGTGTCGTTCTTTCTTCAGCACGTCAATGTTAACATCACCTATCATGCACACGTGACCAGATGGAAAAGCAAGTAGATGCAATTCGTCCACAAACTTTCTAACACTTTGATTTGGCGGCCTATAAATAGCGAGCAATGTGATGGCAAAAGATCGTGTGTGAATACGAAGGGCTAGCGATTCAGCACTTGTGAAAATTATGTTCAGAGGACTTGAAATCCAACAATTTTTAATAAAAATGGCAATTCCACCGCCACGGCCGTCCTTGCGCGTCAAAAAATGATTGTGATAACCTTGGAGTTGAAAGAGACCAGTATGTTCCTGCCCAATATTAATTTCAGTTAAGACAAAAACATCAGCTATATCACGTACTGCACCAGCGTGGACACAAAATTCATTCCAGTGCTTGCGAATACTACGCACGTTTGCATGAAAAACAGTGAATGTGCCTTCACCTGGTTTTAAAAGAGCAGAAAAAGAAGGAAAGTCTCGAAATTGTTCGCACGAAGCCATGAATCAGGAAAAAAAATTACAACAGACAAAGCAGAGAATAGAAGAGGTCAGACTAGCCGAGACAAGTCACAAGGGCTCATTATGCGCACAACTGGGTCACCCTCCTTCTTACGGGCATAAATTTTGCCATGTTTCACCCATACGAACTTGAAATCGACCTCTTTGGCCTTAGTCTTTGTCTCCCAGAACAGTTCTCTGTTGTATTTCGTCAAGTTTTCGACAAAGAAAACCGAGGGCTCATTTTCCTTCGCCAGAGATTCCAGTTTCTTTCGCTTTGCCAGCCAGCTGTCACGTATGCCCGCCGAAAGGAAGCGCACTAAAACTGGAGCTGTTTTGCTCTTCCTGGGCAACCGGTGCACAGCTACTACGTGACCTGGCAGGAATGAATCAATGCCCAGTTGAGGGGCCAGTTCAGCAACAGTAGTAGTCAAGTTTTCACTAGGAAGTTGGGGTAGGTTATGAATTTCGAGGTTTGAGGACCTACTATACTGTTCAGAGGCATTTATTTCTCCTTTAAGGTCTTGAATGACAGCTGCCTGAGAAGCGACCTGATCCTCAAGTACCATCACCCTAGAAGACAATTCAGTGACCTGTTTCTCTCGTGTTGCTGATCCTTTCAGCAAGGAATCATATTTATTTGAAAGAAAGTCAACCGAGTCGTGTATTTCCTGCATTTTTGTTTTCACTACTTCGATCTCGGACTTGAGGCACAACAGTTCGTCTATTTTCGACGGAACCAGGGAAAGAGATTCAACTTTCGCACGAATTGAATCCAGCAACGATAGCTTTTCAGCAATAGCTGTTAACTGGCTAGAACTGCCTTGGGAAGAATCCGCTGATCTACATGTTTTACACCGCCACTTTTCTCGCTTTTTCGGGCCCATCGACAAGAATGTGCCTTCAGCCACACCAGAGCACTCTTGACCGAGGTGATACAATGATGCACAGTTAGAGCATTCCATGCACCGGTCTTCGCCGGCAAAATCAACCCCACATTGAGCACAATCTTTTCCCTCCATCACACATGCGCACAAGAGAACACACGCGGTAGATCAAGCAAATGACAGTTTTGCAGTTGGCGGCATGGAATGTACAGAACAGTTGCTACAGCGAAACCAGCTCACCTGCAGGAACAGAACAAATCGTTTTAGGGCCGGCTCTGGACGTGCCGCCAACTGCGCTTGCTGCTTGCAAGCGATGCGCTTTTATGGGGACGATGACGGCGCTTGTTGATCAGAGCACCATCTTGTGACGCGAACCGAAGCCAAGAAGAACTGGAAAAGTTCCACGTTTTTCAGCAGAGCTGCCACACCGTCGAAGCCATCCGTGCAAAAGAGCATCCGACGTCCGATGATCCACTTGAAACTCTTGTGACGTAGTTGCGCACCTGCAGGAACAGAACAAATCGTTTTAGGGCCGGCTCTGGACGTGCCGCCAACTGCTGAGCACTGCTTTCAGTTCTTGCTAAGAGTAGGGGTGACCAAAACAGAAAACGATGTACACATGTAAGCAGTCATTAATCCAGTAGACCTAATCTTCCCAGAAGTCAAAATAGGTATTAAGATAAACAGTTTGCACATTCGGAAAAAGGAAACAAAGAATTAAGGAGAATAATTTTTGTATCAAGATGCATCTGGTTAAGATCAGTCTAAATGGTAAATGAAGGCACAATATGAATACATATTTTGTTGAAAGCCGATGAAGAAAAGATACATTGACCAAATAATAAAAAATAGGGACATTAACATTAAACTGGGTATGACCATAAAACAGTAGAGAACAGCCTGTGGAAAAAAGTGGGATGAACAATATGATAACCAGGTGCAAGATTGCAAAACGTCGAGCGCTGTTTATATTCATGCTGCTGTTGACGACTTCAAGTTTCTGTCTTCCTGTGGAACATTTGTCTTACTTGAACAAGGAAATGGGTCATTTTTTAAACAAGTCAGTTCAAATGCGGTTCAAAGTTTCAGCATTATTATAATGCTGAAACTTTGTACCCCATTTTAAGTCTGTGGAAATAATTACCCCGAGGTACTTGTAATGGTCAACGACTTTTAACGGTACTTGATCTATTACATAGGGGAACGTCAGAGGCTTCTTCTTTCTTTATATTGTCATACAGACAGATTTATCTAGATTAATATTCATCTGCCATGATTGGGACCAGTTCGTAACGTTTCTAAGTACATTATTCAGAATAACTTGGTCTGTAGTATTGTTGATTTCTTTATATATTATACAGTCATCTGCGAACATGCGGACTGTCACATCCGAGTTCTCAGCTAATTCATGAATAAAAATGAGGAAAAGAATAGGAGCTAGTACTGTGCCTTGCGGCACTCCAGATTGAACAGATTGCATTATTATGTTATGGGCAGTTCTCCTCGGTGGGCTTTCATTCAGCAGTTATTTCCACAGGCGTAAGGACCTTAGCTCCTGGCAAACCATTAGCTGCTCTTTTTTTCAACATAGCTGCCTGCACATTATATATGTTGGCAGGAGCGCTAGCGAACTACATCATACTTGTTGCCACAACGAAAGTGAAACTTGGTTATAGTGAGTGAAAAAAAAAACGCCATTCCACAATACTGATTCAAGTCATCTGGAAACGTTGCTCAATATATTGTACATCCCCCACCCCACCATACACACAATTATATACCACACTGACTCTCGTGGTGTCAACCATGCTATTATAACACTAGGTATCAAGTGAGGAGAATTAGGGGATAAGAGGGCACAATTCTTTTTGTTAGAACCTCAAATGTGCTTTACATTAATGCTACATTCCAACTTACAAAAGAGCAGCCGGTTTGTGAGATAGTGACCAATGCATACGAAAGCTAATGACATACTGTGCAGCAGGAATGTTGCCGATGAGGTGTTATGCGCACAAGTGCACTCTTTCACACAAAATGACATCCTGCAGTCAAACCTTGTGCCAACATTAGAGTTTGAAAAACACCAGTGGAAGGCAGAGTGCTAAATGTGTTGAAAATTACTAAATATTACTCGATTATTCATTATCCTTACGGTTCGTTAAAGGTTCACAGACTCTTCCCTATGGCTTCTGTAAACAGGCACCCTGCTTTTACAGTTGTAGCAACAATGACCTGTGGCACAGACAAGGAGAAATGGTTATGAAGTTTGTGCTAGAGTATACCCTACAAATTACACCCCATTTCACATTCCAATGTGCTAGAAGAGGAAGACAAAAAAAGCTATTTTCTGGTGGAGGATGCATACCCCAGATTAGAAGAAACAAGTGTACCCTCACCATTGCTATTCCCGATGCTTGTGCAGTAGCAGTCACATATAATATGGCAGTTACAATTGTTTTTCCACAAGCACTGCAAGCTGCTGCCAGTTTACCAGTACACAGCTGTAATACATTTAGGGCAAGTTAAAGCTCTCTAAAGGATTTATCTCATATGACACAATTGGAATGCAATATTCTGCAAATAAGTGAAGCGCGATGTGCCATCCCATACAACGAAACACCTTTCAAGAGTCTGAATCACCACCTGGGCCGTGACGAGGTAAAGAGTGTGTTCTGTGTAAAGTAGTGCACCTATATAGCCTAAAGCTGTGGAGAATGCATTTAGTATCAGCTGTGAAGGTTTCTAATTTTAATTGCACACAGTAAAAACCTCCATGCAGTTTTGCAATACGCGAAACCCCTACCTTTTTGTTGTTTAAAGGTAATGACACGTAGAGCCCTAACATGTACATTATGCACTTCGTTCCCAAACAATCAAAGTGAATAGCACCACCCTAAGGCTTATGTGTCTTCTGTCTCACATTTGCTGTCAAAAATTGTTAGTGTCGGATGGTGCGATCGGCAGAGAAACTGATTTCTGGAGCAATATAAAGCATTAAGTACTGTGATCTCAGTTCTTTCACTGCTGTTTAAGCATTATCGGGTCTTAAAGTTAAAAAATGAGGAATAAATGCAACATGTATATTTCACGTCGCAACCCTCATGAGGTATTAAGTAGTCTGGATTATAAAGGATTCCAGATTTAAAACGCAGGACAGATTTTATTCCACTGAAAGAATGGCATCATGCCAATGATTCTTGCATTTGGCGCTATATTTATTTGTATTTAGTTCAGTTGGAATGTGTGTGCATTGTCAGCGATATCGCTTGACATGTTTATATTGACTGTTTTCCCAATTTAGGCAAATTCGGATTCGCAGATGACCTTGTATGATACCAAGAATTTGCTTAGCAGGCGTGTTTTTAACATTTGCATAATATGAGGCTCCTTAATGCATATCTAAGACTGAAGTGCACGCCACCCTCTAATCTCATCAGCAAGTTTCTGGAACTCATCTACAAGGTTTCTTATTATGAATGTAAAGCTGTTTCAACGGGAGAAACAGGGAATTTAAACAGGTGAATTATGCAGCATAACAATGATGTCAGCAAGAAGCAAGCATCAAGAAGCACTGACTGTTACTCGATGTGCATAGACTATCAAACACAAGAATTATTTGGGATGATTTAAAATTCTGGTACTGGAACGAAATGTCCTTTAATCTATATATAAACTCTTTGATTATTCACTCTACTACCACTACCTTCACCAGAAACATTCATAATCATTATCATGTCTATGCCACATCATCCTGGCCAATATTCAAGCCTTCGTAAGCGGCTTTTTTACAGCTAATTCCCTGCAGAAAAAGGTGTCCGTATGGAGACCATATCATATACTTATTACCCGTTTTTTGATAAATGATAAGGGAAAAACTTCACACCAAAAATGCTTTGAGCTTGAGCAAGTTCTATGTTTGAAGCTCTTGATTCTTTTTCCCTTTGCCATCTTTCACCCACCTGGTTAGCTAAGTACACAGAAAAGCTGCAGGAGAAAGGTGGGGGTGCCAAATAAAACTTGTGCCCCAGGGGACCTTTTGGCAGTCACTGGAGGAACTGCCTGTGGCCTCGGCATCCTCCTTGAGGGCCATGGGCATTCTAAGGAACCTTGTCTCCACAGGCTGCATAAAGTAAGATAATTTTCTGAGCTAAGTCTTTTTCTTAAAAGAACCCATTTAAGTTGTATTCGTGGCTTTGCACCACAAAATTGCCACCTGACTGGCCACTCAAGACACTTTACTTGTATTCCTTGGAAAAACACTTTTATGTAGCACACAATGAGTAACAGAAAAGTGTATCGCGTGGCTTTCATATTGCTCTACAACTTTTCAGTGACACCATTTATTTAATTGTTTGAAATATTTATTAACTAATTAAGAATTATTTAGTAATTTGGCAGAATGAAAAAAATAATCTGAGTATCTCCAAGCGATGGCAAACAACATTACCTTCGTTCTGTCTAGATACATCACATTTACATATTTCTAAATCTTGGTGCACGATAGTTAGGACACCCTGTAGATCAAAAAACAATATTGCAATTTTGATAATCATCTCCTGCGTGTTATTGGTGGCTATGGCTGCTTCAAGTTATTGTTTCAGTAAGGTACAAGCAGTTTTGAAGTGATATTGTTTTGCATCAAAGGCGTGTAATCTAGAAAGTCAAGGAAAAGTGAAGTTGTGCTCACTATTCAAATGTTTAACTAAGAAGCTGCAGGAAAATGAAACAGGACACAACACCTAATAAACAACGCAAAATTTGAAAATCTCAACTGAACAAGGAACCAGTTTTTGAAACTACAGAAGAAAGCCAAAAGCTTACGTCGAGTACACCCTTGCTATGTACTCCAAGTGAAGTTGTTACCGCAATGCTTGGGCACCATATGAACGTAACAATCAACAACTTTGTGCAGAATATTAACGCCACTAAATGAACTGGCCTTTGAAGATTCTTGTTCTGAAATCCTCAACAACTTGTTCTGGCGTTTAATCTGTCGAGCTCAGTCGGCATTCTCAAAAGCTGGCTCTCGGCCATAATGTCTCTAAACGCAACATCAGCTTAAGTCTCAAGATAGGTTGACCTGTAGATAAAGTGGATAATGCATGGCAAACATCGTGAACACTCTTACATGTTAACCAGAGGGTTCACTCATGCAGCCATGAAATTATGTGATGCAGACACATGATATATTGAAACTGTTTTCGTGAAGTGTTTCATGCTTCCAAGGCTTCTTCTCCAGTTGTGAAAGCTGTCTCCACTAGCTAAATAAGCGATGAGAATAAAAAAAGAACTTCAACACGCTAACAATACGTTGGCCATTTGCAAGTAACCAGCAGTCTTTTTGGGCTCCCAGGTTGCCTGGTGCAAATCTACTGTGCCACAGTACTTGCGTTACCCAGTGCCAGCCACGTTAAAATACAATGTGTTCAGAGCCCTTTCCCTCAGTTTTTCTGCTTTGGAAACAGTTTACCATGTGTTGAGTAGGCGTCGAGAAAGGGGACAGAAAACACTGTGCACCACTGATTTCTAATGTGTTTTGCTGGATGCAGCACACCGCACCGGATGCAGGTGAAGCCAGTGAAAATGCGATGTCATGCAGTCGCTTCTCCTGGAAGCAGGGCGTATGGTGGACTAACTAGTGCGTGCAACAGATAATATTGCTGCCGTAAGACATCTTCTTTGTGATTTTTCACATTTCCGGAAGTGTCTCTACATGTCTGGTAAGTGTTTTTATGACAATCTGTACCCGTATACGATAGTGTTCTCTTACATCAAGTTTTTTCTCATTTACCAGTGTTACCATTACACACCACTTATGTTAGCGACACTGTGGACACTGCGGTGGAAAAATTCTGGAGATCTCGAAACACTGCTTGGGTAGTTTATGGCACATCAGGCAGGCATGTTAGGGGAGGAAATGCCACACACCCGTGCAGAGGAAGTGCTGCTGCAAAGTTGTGAAGCGCCAACTTCCGGGACAAGGTTGGCTTCAGTCGAGGGCGCTCCATGTTCTGTCCATCCCCTGTAGCAGAGATTAGTGGTGTGGACCCCTTTATACTGGCTTTCTTTTCTGGTCGGAACCTTGGCAACAGCTTCTACCATACTTTTGTGAACCTGCAACATGTGCAGAGAAAGTCACATCACTGTGCGTTGATTGTATGGCTTTATTTTTCTGCACATTCTATCAAATCATTAAAAAATACAGTTCGTATATTTTTACTGCTGTATATAGGCAGTCTAGTTGCGAGACATGCAAAACATTGCCATCCCTCTGACAGAATGCAACAAGAGAAGCATACACTGGAAAGCTACACTAACATTTAAATTTATGTGACACCATATGAGCATACAGTATGCTACTGTATGCTCTAGCTCTGCGTCAAGTAAAAGTTTATTGTCAATCGTTTATGGTGTATTTCTACGTATTCTGAGTCACCAAACAGTACAATCAATGTTCCAAGTTTACACATTGTTGGCTTTTGATTGGCTATGTGATCCGTTTCCTACTTACGCATGCAGTAATCCCACTGTAATAAGGAAAAAGAATTAGAAAAATGAATGCCGTGATAATCTTCCACATTTGCTGAGGCCAGGAGCAATGGCCAATAGCATGTGGTTGAAGCCACATAAATAGTTAGTTTTTACACAGCTTAATTGTTCAGCAAGTAATAAGGAGGTACGCTGTGCGTCTCTGCATGGCCAGTAAAATCTGACTACTTGACACAGCACTAAGGCTGCTGCTTGGTACTGTTCAGCAGTTCGGCTTTAGTTTTCTGATATACAGAACTGTTTAGGTACCAGTAGTTTACTTTGCGATAATATGGAACTTGGAGCACTGGTCATTTGCACATAAATAATGCGACAGCAAATATAACACAAGGATATGAATATGGGTCTCTTAGAAAAAGTACATATACATTCTGATTATAATGTGATGTGATGCCATAATGAAACTGAAAGCAACGCATAGAAGTGGACGGCACTTTCATGCCACCAAGGTTATTGGACAGACAGTACTTCAGAAGTGCCCGCAACACAGTCAAACAAGGCAAAGCCGCATTTCCTTGTCTTCAACACAATGCGTTGGCGGGCTAGTTGGTGCGAATCCATAAACACTTTGTTTAGCGCAAAACAACGGACACTAGAAAGACGATAGCACAAGGCGCTACTCTCAACTGACATCCCTTTATTGCGTCACTCCTTTATAGATATCAGAATCTAGAAGAACATGCGCAGCGAGCACCATGTGCAGGAACCACCAACATCCGATCACAAGAGGGCACTCATGCGACGGAATCCAAAAAAACCATATTGAGCACTGCATAAGGTTAAAGAAGGCACACTAATGCACTGTGACCCCAATGACTGTATGAAGAAAGCTTCCGATAACTCTAGGGCGGTGGTATCACATCAGTTTTTCCAAATCGTAGTACCACGAAACATGGCTTTGCACTTCCATATTTTACAATGTTAAGCCAAATGGGAACCTGTGCCAGTTGGTATGGATCGCTGATGCTCGCCATGTTCCGTGATGCATCGATTTATTTATTTATTTATTTATTTCGAAATACTGCAGGCCAATGTGGTGGCCCAAGCAGGTGTGGGTTACATCCAAGATGAATGTACAAAACAACAGACAACAAAAAGCAAGCAAGAAAGGAAAAAGCAAAAAGAAAAAGAAAGCTTAAGAGAGAAGGTGACACTCCAACTTGGCGAGAAAATTATTGGAGCCAAAAATATCAGACGGCAAAGAATTGCAATCTTCCACAATTCTAGGAAAATAACTGAATTTGAAAGATTTTGATCGGGCAAAGATTGCGGTTAGTGCAAATTCATGGCCATGGCGTGTGCGTCGTGTTGTTAGGGGTTTTATACTGTCAGGCAGATCTATTTTTATGTTACCAAACATACAATTATAAAGAAATGAAAGGCGTCTAAACTTTCTGCGGGCTTCTAGAGTAAAAATAGTTTAATTGCATTAGGTTGGATGGGGAATCAAGTCTACGATATTTGCCACATAGAAACCTAACAGCCTTTCTGTTAATACGTTCAAGTTGCATGGTATCTTTCTTTAAATAGGGATCCCAAATGATAGAAGCATACTCAAGCTTAGAACGAACACACGTATTATAGGCTAAAAGCTTTGTTTGCGAGGGTGCGAATTTCAGCTTTCTTTTAAGGAACCATAACTTACGTAGTGCAGATGTGCAGATATCAGAAATGTGGGTTGACCAAGTTAAGTTGCTTGTGAGGGTGACACCTAAGTACTAAAAGAGCCTTGATACCACCGCCCGAGATTTATCGGAAGCTTTCTTCATACAGTCATTGGGGTCACAGCGCATTATTGTGCCTTCTTTAATTTTGCAGAGTGCTCAATATGATTTATTGGATTCTGTCGCATGAGTGCGCTCTTGTGATGGGATGTTGCTGGTTCCTGCACATGGTGCTCACAGCGCATGTTCTTCTAGATTCTGCTGTCTATAAAGGAGTGACGCAATAAAGTGATGTCAGTTGGGAGTAGCGCCTTGTCCTGGTTGTCTTTCTTGTGTCCGTTGTATTGCGCTAAAAAAAGTAATTATGTATTCCTTGTGTTTGTTTGAAGACAGCTCCACACGCAGTAGCGATTTCAGCATTGCTGCCCAGTGGTTTAGCTCGCCGCAGTTGGAAGTGCCACAATATATAAGGAGAGAAAACTGCGTTATAGTCTTGTTGCAAACAAGAATATAACGTGAAGTGCATTCTGAGGCGAGAAACTACCGAAAAAAAAGATTTCATGACGCACCACTGTGCAAGGATTTATAGCAAAGTCAAATACATTTAGTGGAAACATAACACGATGATGGTACACAATGGTGGTAATCTCTAATAATATAAAAGGGTGTGTTAATGTTACAACAAATGTTGACATTAATTAATAATAGCCTCGTAAATTTTAGCATGCAGGGGCACTACTTGGTTAAACAATAGTGATGTAATGTTTATGTCTACAAGTATTACCCATGCATTTCTGCCAATTTCCAAATGGCAGAAATGAATGGGTAATACTTGTATACATAGATATTACATCAGTATTGTTTAACCAAGTGGCTAAACTATGCCTGCCTCATACAAGATTAGAACTAAAGCATAAGTTATGTATAGTCACCCTAACAGTAGCACCTCATTTGAACTTCACAGTAAGTAGACGTCTGTTGATGCCAGCCTCCCCCAATGCTAAACCGTGCTGCATGCTTTACAGAGAAATTATAGTGGTATCACTTAACGCTCAAGCTATTCAGGACTGCAGCATTATAGAAGACATCTACAAATGTCCCATTTCATGTATAACAGCCTGAATTGCTTGCACATCTTACCAAATGCGAATTAAGATTACTTCTTGTTTAGCATTTTTTGCCTGCTAGACCACAATCCAATGACATCAATATATTAACATAATAACTCAAAGAACCTAATCTGGCTAATAGATTAACACCTTCGCATACTGCCACAGCTGCACCCTGTCATATGCGTTGCAGTAATAAAGGAGTGCTTGTCCACCAGCACTCCAGTGTCACCAACAGTGATCACCTACACAGCTATGTAGATGGTCATGATTCAGGTAGCAAATAGCTAAGAGAAAAACAAAGTCCACTCACTTTGGGAGCTACAATACTGCGATAACTTGAGAGAGATGGACCCATTGCAGGCAGCAGACCTCTTCTCAGCTCTAGCAGAACAACAGCAACTTGCCTTTCAGTAAAAGAAAAGGATTAATTAGTAATGATAAGTTCCCTTGTTTTTGCTGAGTGTCAATACACTCCGACTTTCATGCATATCCATTCTCCGCTTTAGTAATACAACTGAATTATTCGTAAAATAGTCTATGATGATACCATTCGCTTCTCTTGTATGTACAAATTTTTTGCACTGATACACCGTTTACTGCTTGCTGCACCAGGGAAACACAGTTGCACCAAGGAAACACAACAGAGCAGTCAGAGCGAAGAACATTTTTTTCGGTAACTACAGTTAAAACGTGCACCAAAACAAGAAAGTAACGATCACAGGTAGTGAGCCACTGCTATTCCTTCGAACGTTTATTTCCGTATTCTAACAGAAGTTCTTGTATCGGATACAGTATGCTCTCAAGCCAAGACAAGCGTCAATACAAGTGCACTACTGAACGCAGTTTTATTCTACGCTTTTAACGCGAGTGAGCAAGAGGTTAGAAGCGCCACACTGAAATTGCGATCGAGCCGATTGCGCTACCACTGGAATCGATCTGAAAAGATAGGGTGATCCTTTTCCCTATTCATGCGTCATTTTTGCCCTAAGACGTTGCATTGAAAAAATATTTCTGTTCGCGACACCGGCTTACCACACATCATTTTAACACCTACGTTATGCAAACCAAATAAGATTATATTAAGATGGGCTTACCTCATGAGCAAGTTACTAGCACGCGTACACTGTTGAACACCCGTTGAGAGCAAGCAGGCTATCGCGTGTCCAAGCGCATACGTACACCCAAACACAGGACAACTTCTTCGATGCCGCAGCGTGCAGAGTTTTGTACACGAAGTGAAAGACATTCAGCGCAAATATCCCCGCGCGATGACAGCAAATGACGAGCACACAAGCGTACACCACACGACGACAAATTCGGAACTGCCAATTCGAACGTGCCGAGACCCAAGCAGCGTAACCATCCATCGTTTCTGTTCTTCGCTCCCGATGCATCAACCTCTCTTCCTTGGGGTCTTACACCCCCCTGAGTACAAAGCAAGAGATATTTACGGCAAATTCACAACTTTTACAACACGACACGATAAATGCCCGCTGACTACACATTTGCAGGTTCGTCTACCACTCCTAACGGAAGCGCAGCGCATGCTGCCCCCTGGTGCCGGACTCTGTGAGCGTGGAGCACAGAACAGAATCGGTTTCGTTTTCGCATTTGACCTCTAGTTATTGGAACTGCAAAATATTTGCTTGACAAATAATTGAATTCTAAAAGAGGAGAATGCTTTCTCTCCCGCAAGTTAGTGCGTTTTATACAAAGGGAGAGAGAAGGCAAGAAGCAGAAAGGCAGGGAGGTCAACCAAACCGTTCGCTACTGGGGGTAGCAAACGCCTGTGCTGCAATGAAGTGCAAAGCAGTGCACTGCGATGCGTCAGTAAGCTCTAGTATAGTCATAGTTTTGACTGGTTGGTGCATGTAATGAACGGGTAAATTATGAGTTTTGTCATAACATTTACCCATGTATAAAGCACATGGAACTAATGGTGTTGCGTTCTGGGTCAAAAATAAATAAAGCTTGAATCGTTACATCTCGGCACTGCGCATTCTTTCTTTCCGTCTTTTCTTTTTCTTCTTTTTGACAGTACACACAGTACTAGCACGGTACTAGGTCCTTCATCTTCAGTCACCTTCCAGTAGTTTGCACACATGTCGGCGCATGTTCGTGATCTTTATTCTACCGTACAAGAACGAGCGCGCTTTCCGGTCTTCATTCAAGATGAAGCGCCAAATGTTTGCGATTACATCTTACCGCAAGAATTAACACATGAACAGCGAAGATTATGCGTAATCGATTCGTCTCAATGAATGGGCAGTTATTGACAGAGACGAGATATTTTGTAAATAATATAGGAATGAGCTAAACCAACTAGACTGTAGTTCAGCAAAGCCCTTTCACACTTGGGTTAATTGCTTGCCGCATTCGAAAATTTCATCCGACCGTTGTACTTGGATCTATAGGCCGCCAGTCCCATTCGAGACCATTTGTTGCTAAATGTAAACGCAGTTACGGTGATTATACCACTCCCTGCGTTTTGTTACTGATTTATAGTGCGCACAATTTTTGGCGTACAGCACCAATGTGCCCAGTGCACTGCACATAACTGCCCAGTGCACCAGCACCTGAGTGCCGCAAGCTTGTTTATGTATGCACGTATGCCCACGGCTCTTCGTTCACTTAAACTTATATGCTGCATTATTAACTACAAAGCGCTTAATTTGAGAACATTGCACGAACACGCATATATTTGCGCATATGATCAGCGTTACAAGGCCTATATGCGCGGCAAACTGCGACCGGAATAGAAGATGTGTATATATATTTGTACGATCTGTTATTGCAGCTTTTGGTAGAAGGCTATAGCTCTCACATTTTGTGCGTATTTTCATAATGCGTATAGTTTGCGTGTTCAATAAAATATTGTTAGCTGAAACTTTGTGAGTGCGAGCGCTCATTCAGGCAGCTTAAATTTTCTCACAAGAATACGGTTGTTCGCGTAACAAAAATACAGAATTCTGTCTGTTTCGTGCAAAACAGTGTATAGCCGCTATATGTTTAAATGTCCGTAAAGCTTAAACGGAGAGCCTTTCGTATATTAACGGCAGATTTTGCTGTATTTTTGAAATATGACATACTTTCCGTATTTTTACCTGAAATTCTCCGTATATTGACGGAAATCCTCCGTATAATGGCGGAAATTTTTTACAGTGATAAGGTTCAAGACAGGACATCTTGGTACAGCATGCTAGATGTTGAATTGCGAAACATTCTGACGGGACACTGAGAATAGAAACACACACAATGGAGCGCTACTTGCAACCATCGATATACTCTTATCAGCGGAATAAATACAAGGTTTTTCGCGGTATCTTTTGTATTTATTGTTCTTCTCCTTTGAGTACCTTCTTGTATTTATTCCCCTCACAAGAGAATACATCCACAGTGGCAAGTAGCGCTCCATCATGTCAGTGTCTTTTCTGTGTGCCCCGTCAAAATGTTGCGCGATACAACGTCTATGTCTTTTTAGTACAGGACTCGGTAAGCTAACTATAAAGCTGAAACTTGCAAGCTAAAGTGATCCCATATGTTGTGCCCCAAAAGAGACTTCTTGGCCCAGTGCTCCTTAGTGTTTATATGAATGGTAATTTTTTCAATAATTACAATGCTAAGCGGATTGAATGCGAAAAAGGTATTTCACTTTGTTTAGGGAAATACATTACTTTATTTAGCCTACGTGTTGCTCGCGAATATTGCTTAGAGGTAGGAAGGTAATTGACCGAGGATCAATGCGAAACAAATTCGAGCCATCGTGATTCGTTCTAAACGTCAAGCTTTAAATCCTGCAAATGATCTTTCTAAATAAAAAAGTTGTTAATATTTTAGGGAAAGTCAAAACACTTTCAGCATTATTTCTGAAAAACTGTTTTTGGAAAGAACGTATCGAGCAAAGCAAGAACGGCATCCCTACACATATGACACAGACATGTATTCAGTTCACTGGCAAATAAAGCGAAGCTGCTAGCATCTAGTTGGTCAGGATTTGTCGTGGCGTGCTCATCCAAAAACCGGCAGCTGAAAAGGGGGTTTCTGTTTAAGCTTCGCGTAACAGAATTATGTTTTCTCGTATATTCAAGTTACAATCCGATGCAATCATGTATGTAGGTTGTGCGTAAGTAATACTTTACCAAGTTTGTACACATTTTACTTTTAGAAATCCAATTACTTTAATAACGCCGTTGCGCCAGGCAAGAGGGCCTAGAAGAATAAGGAGGAATGAGGATGGACGTTGAACGGCAGCTGGAAAAGGGCTCGTCATTGAACTTCCGGGCGACAAAATTATGCTTTCTAGTATTTACGTATTGTAATTCAAAGCTATCCTATCTACAGCTTGTGTGCAAGTATAGTACGCATTTCTCGAGGCAATTTTTTTAAAGACTCATTTAGTTCAATAAAGCACTAGCGCTAGGCGTGCGGCCTAGAAGAATGTGGATGTATGCTCAACTTCCGCCCACGTGCATGCGCGTGCTATGTTAGTGACTTGCGGTGGTGCCGCTTCTGTAACATCGTTTAACGTCACTTGGGGTGGTGGTACTTGTCTAACGCCCGCACCGCGCCAGCTACGCTGTATATGCACTTTCACGGGGTGGACTGCAGGCGGTCTTTTTTTTTCCTTTTTTTTTTACCACTGTCGCAGGCGGTGGCGCGAGCAGCAATTAGCGTGCAACTCTTGGCGTCTCTGGTTTCGCCAGGGTTCGCGGGAGCCCAGCAGAAGCCAACTATAGCCGTCCAGACGAAGTACAAAATGCCGCTTGCCAGTGAGTGGTGCAGCTCAACGCTCTAGGTTGTTCTCCCGTCGAGGCGCAAAGGGCGGCAACTCGAAGTGCATCGCGAAGGCGTTCGTTCGCTGACTGCACGGTTGCCTGCCCGCTCACCTCTTTGAATGCGAGGCTTTGTCGGCATCGCTAAGGTGCGCCCAAAGAGGGAGGCGTCTGCCAAGAGCTACGCGTGGAGCAGCAACGTTAATGGAGTGGCTGCCGGCAAAGCGCCAGCACTGGAGTGGTGCATTAGCGCTATGGCTCTCTAAAGAGTGGGCTTCCCTGGGAATATTAGCTCGCAACTGGACACATCCCATTCGTTAGTCCATTACGCTTCAGCACAGACACTTTAAAGAAACGTGGCTACACGCACGTAGTCTCATGAATAAAACTGCTGAACTTGAACACACCATTATGCTTCATCGGCCAGATGTCCTCGCAGTTACGGAAACATGGTTGCGTCCTGAAATTACTGACAGTGAGATAGCATCACCTACGTATAAAATGATTCGAAAGGATCTTGGTTCACGTGCTGGTAGTGTCGCACTTATTTTTAAAGAAGAAATTGAGTTTGTTCCAATGAAAGAAAGTCCAAACACATAAAGCATATGGTGCAGGGTAAACCATTGGCGTTTTTTCGTATGTCTTTGCAGCGGTTTATAGGCCTCCCAACACCCCTCTTATATTTCTTGACTCACTTCAAGACTATCGTTTAACTTCTGTGTCTGCCAATGCAAGAGTAATCATTGCAGGCGATTTCAATCTGCCGAATGTCCTTTGGGAGTCGCTTGAGGTAGGCACTGTTGATGCTAAACACAGCGAGGCAATGCTGGGCGTTACTTTTTATAATGATCTCACACAAATCACTAAACAACCAACAAGGATAGGAATAACCACGGAATCAATATTGGACTTGGTTTTTGTTAGCAGTAAAATAACTGAATATGACTTGTACGCTAAAAAAGGGCTCTCTGTTCATATGCCTTAGTTTCCTTAAAGCAGCTCAGACCAGCAAACATAAGAAAGCGAACTATTTGTGTTTGAGATTTTTCAAAAGCAGATGATGTAAGCATGTCAGACTATTTGGAAACGTCCTTGGACTCATTTGATATGGAGGATGACGTCAACACATGAAGAGCTTGTTAACAAGTTGTTTGTCCTTGGTGTAAACAGAAATACTGTGTTGTGGATAAAAGCATACCTCACCAACAGAACTCAGTTCGTGGAGGTAAGTGCCTAAATATCCGACGTCCTTCGGGTACCCACTGGTGTGCCCCAGCAGTCGGCGCTAGGTGGCATATTATTTTTACGCTACAGCAAAGACATTGCAGTTTCCATTCCCTCCATGTTACGGTACGCCTATTCGCGGATGATTGTTTAATTTACTCGGTTATCTCAAAACAAGAAGTCCAGCTCACACTAAATTCTGCATTGAGCACTATTATTCAACTGTATACAGCATGCAAAATGCAAATTAATTATGCAAAAACATCATATACTACGATTACAAACAAAACCAAAAAGGTATTTTTTACTATGATATTAACGGCCAGTTTTGAACATGAGTCAACCATTTGAAATATTTAAACGTCGCTATAACATCAAATCTGAACTGGCATACACATATCGACAACATATGCTCTAAAACCCAAACTAAGAAGCACTGTATCAGAAAAAAAGCTGAGCCTTGCTTCCACAAAACAAAACTAACGGCCTGCCTCGCACTGGCGCACCCGACACTTGAATATGCGAGCGTCGTATGGTATCCGCATCATACAAACTAAGTTGATAAGATTGAAAAAGTTGAAAGAAGGGTGGCTAGGTTCATTTTATCTAGATTCAAATTTTCAGATTCAGTGACTGACATGCTCCGTGAGCTATAGTTACCTTCACTTTCAAACCGAAGAAAGGTAACCAGGTTAAAATTTCTTTATCTGTTGCGCAATAATCACTTCAACCTAAACACAAACTCTTCCTTGAAGCAACGTTCCTCGCGAGCTGCGCGAACTTCTCATAAAGATCCTATTACACCCATGACGGCCCGAATTAACTTTTTTAAGTACTCTTTCTTTCCAAGAACAATAGCAGAATGAAATGCCCGGCCTCATATGCAGGTTCTCTTACAAGCAGATAATCTGCTGAATTTCGAACACTGTTTGTCCCATTACTTATCCGAACAGAAATTCTTGTCATTCTCTGGTCTTTCTTGCCATGTATTTCGTGGAAGTTTTGTTTTTCACTGCTTTGAAACCCATCGTGCACATATCTAATACACATATCGCGGTCTATTAAGTGAAGCTTCCGTCAAGCGGTGTGTCGCAAATGTGGCACAAGTGATTGCGATGCGTACAGTTATCTTTATTTCATTATGTAATTTTCATTAACATGATCATGCGATGTTAATGTTTATCCTCCACCAAGGTCACATCTGAAATACCATGTAATTTTGATGGTTATGCACGATACCCCTCACAAGCTAGGCCGAAATACAAATACAAAATCAGGCAGATGCGCAGGGCGAGACGCATGGCGGCGATGTCACAAGGACGAAGACCATGTCTAATGTTTGTCGTGAAAAGAATGGTGATGACAGGCGCAGAAAACCACGACACATATCGAGCAAGCTTTTTAGGATTCTGTATCCGTTTTGTCCCAGTGAGACGCACCCATTCTGGAGTATTCGCCAAGATTGATCACACCACCATCGCATATCGAATGGCTAAACCAAAGAAAATCACGTAAATCAAGGAATGCGTTGGATTTCATGAGCTAGTGAGTTGAGACGTCGATGTCGTTAAATACCTATGAGCTGATATTATTTTTGCGGATTTTATGAAGGAATATTCAGCGCGAAAGCACTATATGCCCCCTTACGCAAAATTCCGTCGGCGTCAGGGTTACCAAAATATGGTTCAAATATCGCCGACGCCGCAAAGAGGAAAAGCAAGTTAAAAAATGCTGTGATTGACATCAGATTTCTTGGAGAGGATCCTGTAAGCAAAGTAATTGATGAGTTTTAAAATTAACTTTGTTACCTTTTTAACTGGGTGGGAATCGAACCTGGACTTCCAGGCACGCTTCCCCGATGCCACAGCGGCTCCATGGTTCTGGCTGACTAAAGGTGCGTGCGTCATTGGGCACGTGACGCCGCAGAAAATTGGGAGAGGTGGCGCCACGTCATGGAGTGCATCAAATGAACGCGCTTACGTCGTTACGAGGTCTACAAACTGTCATGTCTGGCATCCAAGAACTGGGCGGCGTAGACGTAGCGTCGAAAGAACGTTTATTCCTGTTACTTGGCAGGCAGCCAACAGGTTACATACTGCGCGCGGTGGGCCCGTGCGAGCGGTCTTTTAAAACCAGCACGGGCTACCCGATAAGAGATAGCCGGGCAGAGAGCATGCGCAGACAGCACGCGATAACACGCGTGCTTGGTTTCGCGCGCACACAACATCTCCTTCCTCCTAATGAGCACAAAGTCCTTTTGCCACATTATACAATGCAACTAATGCTATGGCTGATATCTGTCAGGAGGTCGCCGGTCCCTCTGTGGATAGCGTCGCTCCCCTGGAGGGTCGGTCGTTGCCGCAGGGGCCGCAGCTGGAAATGGCTCGTTGGCGCTCTCAGGATCCCTGAAGTCTGGAATAAAATCTTCCGTGATGCTCTGCTTTGAGCTGTCGATGCTGAGCAGTAGCTGGTCTTGATGACGACGCCAAATGAGCACCCCATGATTCGTTCTAACGCGAACCTTGTATGAAACGGGGCCAGACTGCTGAATGATAGTGCCAGGGACCCATTTCTCAGGACCTCTGTAATTCCTCACGAGGACCTCATCATTGATGTTGAAAAGTCGCTCACGTGCCTTGCGTCGCACCATATCGGAGAGCTGTTGCTGAGCCACTCTTCCCCCGACAGAAGGCTTGACTGCGTCGAGTCTCGTGCGCAGTCGTCTACCTATGAAAAGGTTTGCTGGAGTTTCTCTTGTAGTCGCATGCGGCGTGTTACGGTACGTCACCAGGAACGTCTGTAAGGTTGCCTGCAAGGAGTCTTGTGGTCGTCCTTTCCGCAACGCAGATTTCATTGTCTGTACAAATCTCTCCGCAAGGCCATTCGTGCTTGGATGGTACGCTGCACTCACGATATGACGACCACCGAAGCCTTTGACGAAGCTCTTGAATTCTTCGGAAACGAACTGTGGTCCGTTGTCGGTCACGATGGTCTCGGGTACGCCAAAACGCGAGAACAGGTCTTGGAGACACTGAATTGTGTGGTACGCCGTAGTCCTCTGCATGACATAAACTTCCGGCCATTTTGAGTGTGCGTCCACAGCAACAAGGAACATTTTGTCTTTCATGGGTCCAGCAAAATCCAAGTGAACTCTTTGCCACGGCGAAGTCGGCCATGACCATGGATGAAGCGGAGCCGGTGCTGGTTCGTTCCGTTGCTGTTGACACTCTTCACATTTCTTCACGTGTTGCTCTAGGTCCGCGTCGATACCAGGCCACCAGACGTAGCTCCTCGCGAGTTCTTTGCATCTTACGATACCGGGATGACCCTGATGAAGTTCCTCAAGCAAGAAGGCTCGGTGTTTTGAAGGCACAACTACTCTCATGCCGTACATTAAACACCCTTGATGAACTGTGAGCTCCAAACGCTTGTCGAAGAAATGTTTCAACTCCTTCTCAGCGACATGCGACGGCCAGCCAGCACTTGTGAAGTTCAGTACCTTGCTTAGTAATGGATCACGCCTCGTTTCACGAGCGATGTCTTGGCCTGTGACAGGCAGCGTTTCCAAACGAAGCGAATAAAAAATTTCGCTTTCTTCTTCTGATTGCTTTTCGCTGCTGTCGAACGGCAAGCGCGATAAACAGTCTGCTTCCGCATTATCGGAAGATTTCTTGAATTCAAGAGCATAGTTGTAGGCTGACAGCGTCAGCGCCCAACGCTGCATGCGGGCAGCTGCCATCGCAGGAATGCCTGTTTTCGGGCCGAGAATTGTTTGCAGTGGTTTATGGTCAGTCACAAGCGTGAAGAACCTACCGTAGACGTAGAAGTGAAACTTCTTTACGCCGAATACGAGGGCAAGGGCTTCTTTCTCGATCTGACTGTAGTTCTTTTCGGCACTTGACAAGGTGCGGGATGCGTAGGCAACCGGTCGAACTGATCCATTTATCATTTTCTGCGAAAGAACTGCGCCTATACCGTACTGAGATGCGTCGCAGGCAAGTTGAAGCGGTCGCTTCGGATCATAATGGGCAAGAACTGGAGGGGAAGCCATAGCTGCTTTTATCTCCGTGAAAGCAAGCTGGCATGACGCATCCCACGTCCACTCCGTTGTTTGCTTTAGCAGCCTGTACAACGGCTGTGCCAAAGTCGAGAGACGCTGAACAAACTTGCCGTAATAATTGACCATCCCAAGGAATGACTGCAGTTGCTGCTTGTCTTTTGGAGCAGGCGCATTTAGTAGTGCCAGTACCTTTTCAGGCGATGCGCAAACACCCTCGGCGTTGATGACGTGGCCCAGATAACGGAGCTCTCGTTGAAAGAACGAGCACTTATCGCGCCGGATGCGCACACCGCGTTCCTGCAATCTTGACAAGACGGCTTCCAAGTTACGGAAGTGCTCTCGCTTGGTCTTGCCTGTGACCAGGATGTCGTCAAGGTAGCAACTGACTCCTTCCAACCCTTTCAGCATGTTGTCCATAATTCTTTGAAATATGCTTGGGGCGGACGAAATGCCGAAAGCCAGACGGTTCATAGTATACAAGCCCTTATGCGTGTTTATCGTCAGTAGTTTCCGGGAGCCTTCCGCCATAACTACCTGCTGGTAGGCCCTACTCAGGTCAATCTTCGAAAATTCCTCCCCTCCTGCAAGCGCTGCGAGAAGGTCATCTATCCGAGGTAGCGGGTAGCGGTCTACTTCTAGACAGGGATTGACGGTGGTTTTATAATCGCCACACAGTCGGAGGCTTCCATCCCTCTTCACTACCGGTACCAAGGGCGTTGCGTATTCGCTTGTAGCAACAGGCGTTATGATGCCAAGTTTCTCCATTTTCACAAGTTCCGCTTCTACTGCACGTTGCAGAGCAAAGGGAACGCTTCTTGCCTTTACAAACTTCGGCTGTGACCCTTCGCGAAGGACAAGCTCGGCCTGCTCTTCCGTGATGGTACCTAGCTCATCCTTGAAAAGTTCGGAATGGCTTTCTAGCATGGCTTCCAGCTTTTCTTGCCAGTGCTTTGATATTTCTCGAGAGAGACCAAGGTGATTAAAAAAAACTAGGTTCTTCCAATCCAAACGAATATCTTGCAACCATTCTCTGCCGAGGAGTGCCGGTCCTGTAGAGTCCACGACGTACAGGGGAAGCTCCACGCACTGGTCGTTGTGGCGCACGACGACTTTCGCCAGACCCTTCGGTTTTACTATGGCCCCAGTATACGTGCGCAGCTTTAACGATGCTGGCTGAAGTCGCTTACGTGGAAACAACCTCTGGAATTCGCGCCATGATATGACGGATACGGCTGCGCCGGTGTCAAGCTCCATCGTCAGTAGGACACCGTCAACGTTCACGGGTACAGTAAATGGGTCTGCGTTGAATGATTTAAGTGAGACAGACGACTCGTTTCGGACGGAGGTGAGCATCTTCACACGTTTCCGGAGCTTTGCCTCCCTAGCTTTCTTTCCTTTCCTGCAGGCGCGTTGAATATGCCCTTTTCGGTTACAATTGTAACATGTATCGCCGATATGAGGGCATGCTTCGCTAGAGTGATTGGGTGACCCGCAACGGAAGCAGCTTGCCGACATCACAGACTGCTTTTCGCCTCGAACCTTATTCACTTCGTACGCCGGGGATGCGCTGTTATGCGTGAACGCCGCGCTAATCGTTGCAGTTTCCATGGCAAGAGCTCTATCTACGGCCTTTTGGAAGGTTAGCTTTTTGTCTTCCGTGAACAACACACGCTGAATGTCCTCGCGGAGCAGGCCGCAAACGAAACAGTCCCGGAGCGCTTCATCCAAGAAACTTCCAAATTCGCAACTCTGCACCAGCCTTCGAAGTTCCGCGACAAATTCGGTAATGGACTCACCGCTTCGCTGTGACCGCTTGTAAAATTTAGCACGCTCTGCGATGACAGACGACTGCGGTGCCAGGTGATCGCTCAGGAGTTTCAGGAGACTGTCAAAATCTCGTGACGACGGTGCGTCCGGTGCCGTCAGCGACTTGAGCAGCGCGTAGGTCTTCGCGCCGATGAGACTCAGGAACGCAGGAACCTTCTTTGCTACTGGAACATCGTTGACCAAAAGATAGGCTTTCAACCTTTCCTCGTACGAGCGCCAGTCACTCGTGGTCTCGTCGAAAGGTTCAATGTGGCCGATGTGACTCATGACTCACTTGGAAGTTTCGGCTGCCGTGATGCCAGTTTCAGGAATTTCACCGCAGGGAAATCTTCGTGGCGGGAAGCTTTTACACAGAGGCCAGGTTCTTCACACTGCGAATTCCGTACGGCGGTGGTCCCACCCTCGTCGCCAATATGTCATGTCTGGCATCCAAGAACTGGGCGGCGTAGACGTAGCGTCGAAAGAACGTTTATTCCTGTTACTTGGCAGGCAGCCAACAGGTTACATACTGCGCGCGGTGGGCCCGTGCGAGCGGTCTTTTAAAACCAGCACGGGCTACCCGATAAGAGATAGCCGGGCAGAGAGCATGCGCAGACAGCACGCGATAACACGCGTGCTTGGTTTCGCGCGCACACAACACAAACGGTATAATGCTTTCGTATTCCCTAACGTAAGGAGTCCTAACTGTCTGCAGAATTTTCTTTTTTTTTTTTTTCGCTAGCCAGAACGTGCACAAAACAGTGGTGAACGCACCCGCAATAGTTTGCCGGTTACCAAACGGCAGTTGTTGCAGTTGTTGCTTGCATTCGCCACACAGATGTGCGCAAATATAAATGAAGTCGCGCTTCGAAACAGAACAGTAAAATCTTGCATCAACGGTGATTGCAAAGTAAATACATGCCGCGCCATTACCAAACGATAAACGATGCCGTCGGCTGTCCAGGGAAGCTTGAGTGAAAAACGATGCAGTAAACTCCCAGTTAGACGACCTCGACCCCGGCATCGAATTCAATATACCGTTTAAAAATAGCTGAGCTGTCAAATCAACAATTCATAGACTACGGTTAGGCACAGCTTATACAAATAACTTTGTCTATAAGGTACCAAGAAGTGACAGGGCTACAGGGTCAAATGAACTGGCTGAAGAAGACATACAGGACTTTCTTATATACTGGAAGATATTTGACACTCCCCGTAAGAGGTTTTTCGGGAAAAACACATCGTTTGTAAAATCGACCACTGTCGTTTGGAAAGAATTTGGGCGCATAAAACAAGGAACACAAATGCAACACGTGCCGGTGTGCGAGATAGTAAAATCTTCGGTAGAATAAGGTTTTCGAAAAGATGTCAACTAAGCAAAGGCCATATTTTGGTTCTTAGTCTCGTTTGTAATGCTGTTGTTGTTTTTCCGAAGTTGTCTGCGTTATCTTATTGTCCTCTTGTTTTTCTGGCTCTTGTGTCAGAGCGCGCGAGTGTCGGGCTGGAAATATGGCACTCAAGAAAGATCAAATTGGAAACTGCCCAAGGACATTTCTATTATGCGAACAGTAATCTCATGTCAACCTTTATCTTCTTTGGACACTTATATTGTGTGAAGAATTCAATTCTGAGAATATTTTACATTTTTCCAAGCGAGCGTTATGTACGTGAGTGTCCCAGTTTGTGTGTCGTTTTATAATTGTATTTGTCACAAGCACGACTTGCATGTCAGAGACGTGGAGTAACCAGCGCCACACAAAGGCACCAACCTCTCCTTAAATCGGATGGTGCATAGAGAAAACGCATTCACCAGTCCCTAAAAGCAGCAATATAGAACGTTTTTCCTGAACGAATGAGAAAACGGAAAAATAAAGATTACTGTTCGTGCGTTCACCACATTCATCACTTTTGACCCTACCCTTCGCCACAGGGCTGGAGTCGCTCTGTCGGCTTCGACTTCGCAGTTCAGGTACCAAAATGCTGAAGGTAGCGGCAATAAAGTTCTTTGCTAAGTCTTCGTTGGAATGGGACTTTCTAAATGCAGACAAGGTTGCCGAAATAGTACAATTGTCATCCTGTCGTGCAATATACATGTTATGCGTGCCAAGTTTAAAAGAAAACGGTCTGCGCCAAATTACGCGAGGAAAACCAAGTACAATATGTTAAGTCTTAGTTGAGCAGGTGCCAGGAATTGTTTGTTGATTAAGACAAATAGCCTAGTTGGATACAAACGACCGTACTATTCAAGGGACCAATTAAAAAGTTATTTAAAATTGCCAGAAAACTAACAGTGTCGAACTGGGACGTTTTCAGCAAGTTACAATTTGGGTGTTTGATTTCTCCGGCTTATAAAGGAAGCCAAGGCAGCATGCAAAATACATGGCTACGCACCCAGACGCATGCTCAAGCACTTGGAAGCGTTTCCCAGCGTTGCAGGAAAGTGTTCCGGCGTGGAAAGACCAGGGCGCGTGCAATATTTCTAAGGCGTTCGCTTGACACCAGTGTTGACTTTCTCTTGCGTTTATATCTCTTCTTACTTACCTTGGAATAAGGATATAGGTTATAAAACTGGTAAGGCGAGTGATGTGCTTGTTCTCATTAAACTTAATTTCCTATTTACCCCCGAAAGCCCTAAACAAGCTCTGTGTATTGCCAATGTGTGACCAATTTCATTATATGCCTTTAGAGTATGTGATCTTCATGGCCAAACGCCAGTCTAAAAGTTAGAATGCATACAAAACTATGCTGCACTTTTGCCAGTTTTATATACAACAATAGTTAGGAGAAGCACTAGATTGAAAACTTTTCAGCAGTGAAGAAAAGCTTGGCGATTAAAAATTTTCCACTCCATTTTTTTATGAAATTCGCAATAACAAATGTTTCTACGTAATGAACCCATACTACATGTCGAACAGAACATATTACGCTAAAAAAATGTTCGACAAATAAGATTTCGCTCGTATCTATTTGCACGTTCTTTTTCTGCTTTAACGATTCGCGAGTGGAATCAGTTGGGTGAGAGTGCAGCGGATGTTGCCGCAAAATGTGTTTTCCTCACCCTTCCAATATGTATGCTTTTATTGAATGTTCAAGTGACAGCTGTGGCTCTCTGCTTCAAGTTTTCATTTGTGCTCTTGTTCCGACCACGGCACAATAATGTCCAACTAGGCGTGTAGGTTCTTGAATAAAGAAAGCAATTTCAGCGTTATCATGTTGTCGCAAGTAAATCGGGATTATGCCGTCGTTTCCATCTCATCGTCACCATTGCGCCGTCGTTATGCATTCATTCGTTTCATTGTCTGCATTCCAGCATCGTCCTCACGTCACCGTCATCGTACTTTTGTATTCATCCTATTCTCGTCATGCCGTCGTCGTCATACCGCCTTCGTCCCTCCATCGACGTCATTCTACCTTCGTCATTGCTTCGTCTTCATACAGTAATCGTCATGCGATCATGGTCAGGGCCGACGCTGGTGAGCGAGTGTCATTGCAAAGTTGGCCGATCTTGGATGCAGCGTATATTGCCGAAGCAACAGAAATCCCGGAATTAGGGTGTCTGTGAAGACGCCCCTATTCAAAATTAGCATGTCTTGAGAAATACTGTGTATGCCTACATTGCTTCAATGTTAATCGCCTGAACATCGACAGTCATCGTGAGATCGGTGCGGCCGGAATTATTACGCTGATGGAGAAAAAAAAAAGCCCTGCGGAAGACAATCCCAAGTCGGATAAAAGTCCGGGCCCGTAATAAAAAATTCCTCCTACGATAAAATTGCTTCTAACTGAAAATTCCAGCTAATTATGATGCTGCACATCTTATGAATGAAGCTCGCCAGTCAATGACAAGGAGCACTAAAGAATGAAACGCATTTTGAATTTGGCCCCAGCTAACACTGCAAGAAAGAGTGCAGGACTTAAGCGCCTGCTGTTCTGTCTCTGCTTGAAATTATGTGGGAAGCCGCATTTTCGTTTTATCAAAGTAAATATAAATGTGAGATACTAGCCAAGTTGACTTGGAGTGTCGCGCGTGCCTTTCCGTCTGATATCTGTATTAGAGAGAGTTATAACGATAGTGCAAGTTTTTGTGCTACCAATGTCGCTCCCAGTGGACAGTGCCTAATGGCTATCGTCGTCGACGTCAACGAGCATTGACGCTTGGCTGCCGAAACCGTTTGGCACCCTTGCCCCAAGTAATTGTCAGTTGCCTTGCTATGCTGCTGATGAGGGAAACTAGCGCAACAAAGGACAACACGCACATACAAGAGGAAGACGAGTGCTTGTTTCCGTGTTATGCATATTAGTGTGTGTGTGTGTGTTGTTTCTAGTTGCAATAATTTCCCTCATCAGTAATGCAATACAGAACTAGCCCAGCAAGTAATTCTTCTAGCCTTTCTATATAAGGTACAATTTCAGGACTAACTAGGCATCCTCCTGGCACGACGGCTTACAAAATTTTAAGCGGATCACATGAAATCAGCCATGTTGAGTAGTTCCGTCGCAGGCGCAATAAACTGTGGTGGACCTTTCACACGTGCGCACGTTGTTACTTTGAGAATGAAGTCACTCCATGCACATGTGCTCTTCAGGTCGCGTCGTCTGCTCCCTGCGCGACGCAGACGCCAAAAAAGCCTCGGCCAGTCGCGAGAGTCGTTGCGATACAGAGCGCTCGCTGTTCTTGGCGCGCTGTGGGAGGCGATGCGCGTCAGAAAATGTTTCTCGGGCACACATGTGCCGCAGCCTGCAATGTAAGCCAGACTTTCACGCGTTTCTCGTTCCGGGGCGGTGCTTCTTCCTCGCGGCGCCCACGCAGCCTGCCCTCCACCAGGGGGCGTTCCGTCTTCCGCGGCGCAAGGCGCCAGGTGTTGAAGCTTTGGCGCCGAAGAATAACGCGCGCTTCTGTGTGCAACATAAAGCGCCGCTTCAAATAGTAGACAGAAGGATCACGCCTACGACGTACGGAAACCTAGTGCCTCGTCGTAGTGTTGAGAAAGCTGAGCTTACAGCCAGACAGATTTAACGGCGGCAGCTGCTATGTGTGCTTTTCGCTCTGGATGTGGCAATGCACACGTTCCGCTCAACACACTAAACAGACATAAAAGAAGTATGAAATGCCCACACGAAGCTGCACAGTGGCCAGTTACCTATTGTGCTCGTCGTCACTTTCACCGCCCTACCAGGTATTGATGTCTTGTGGCACGTAAGGATTCTGCTGAGAGCAATTATCGAACAATTTTTTGAGAAACAAGCACGCGAATGAAGCGCGACATGTCAGCTTCTCCATTGAGCAACCGGCGCCGGCCGCGCCCTTTCCACATCATGCGGCTTGCACGTGTACTGACTGGCTTAGTGGGCAATGGAGTAGCACGCATCCCTGCGCGTATTAAAACGGCGGAAATCGCGACAGTAGCGGGTCGGGTACCCACGCCATTGTTTAAATTTAGAACATTCACTAGACCCACTTTCTCTTAGCCCGCTTTCGAAGTGCATTATAGCTTATGCGGATAATGTATGGCCTAAGGTGCACAAACAAAAATGTGAATGACAGCACATTGTGGCTATGAAGGACGCAACCAATGAAGCCCCAAAAGGCATAGCGGCAAGAAATTGTTGTTTTCAATTAAAATGTACACATAGTTACGCGTCAATTAGAGATCGGAAGTTATTAACGCTGTGCTTTCCCTATATTCCACGTGTGTTTGTAACTAACACAAGAAATCGAGATGTGATGACCAGCACTCCGACAAAGGCCCATTTCTCGGCACAACCGTCACTAAAGTCTTTCCTAATGTTACGTGGAAGCAGAGTAGGCTGGAAACTATTTATGATGCATATTTGCAAGTGTAGTAAGCACTGGTCAAAATTGAAGCCACCCAACATCAAGCAAGACACGCCGTCGTCATCTTCTCCAGTTCGCGCAGTTGCCGCTGCGGGTATGTCCCACTAATTCCAAGGCTCAACATCTACATCTTCTTCCAGTAGCCCGTGTAACCATACATATGTACTATGCTATGAGTGCTCACTGCGCAGCAGCGGCAACAGTGAGATGTGACGCCGCCGATGTTTGCTTCGAAATGGAGCTATAGATTGAGATCGACGGTGCGATGCTGGTGTGCCACAGGGAACGTGCATATCGCTGCACCATAGGGTTTCATAAAACAATTACTAGAGGGAACTCTGGCGCTAGTGTCTATGGGTGTTGCAATTGGAGCGGTTGTACCAGCATTGGAATTATCGGAAGTAGATGGATTTACCTAAACTTTGTGCTTACGGCTTCAAACAGCTTTGTGACTATGTAACTCATCATTTTCAACAACGTACTGCGTAAATAATAATGAAATAAGCATAATTAAAATTGTCCGACGGCAGGATTCGAACGCAATACCTCTAGTACAAGGGGCTGGTGCCACGGACGCATGGATCGCATGGATCGCATGGATTAAGCCACGGACGCATGGATCGAGAAGCGATGTGAAACGCCCTTATGAACTTATCGCAGCCATGCCATGCAGTGCCTTGAGACGCTTGGCGCGTTTCGATTTGGCCACCTCGACAAGCTCAATCGTTGCAATTAGTAATGATTGCGCGTGTTCGCAGCGTTTTCTGCGCTTCGAAGAGTATAGATTGCTCTGAAATTTACGACAATGAAGGCATATAAAGCGTAATAAACAAAGCCACAAGAACGTCTGAATCCCCAAGCACGAAGATCAGACAAATCAATGTACTTCCCATCCTTCTCATGGTGGGTAAACGACTGCAGCGCCAGAATTACCTCTAGTATACAGTATCGTAGGCATCTCTATGTACTACACACGCAAAAAAGAGACGCCGCGAACATGCACAGCGAGCACCGCGGCTCTGGTGGCTAGCATGGCCCGCACATACGCCGAGAAAGCGCGATCCTCTGCTGCTTGCGCTGCCATCAGCTTCACGATGCGTTCACGCGGGCGCTAGCGCTCATGTTTAGGGCCAGCTGAAGGAGTGTGTCGCGTGTGCAGTTTCCCGCGGCGTCTGGACAGTGCCTCTTTTTTCTTCGTAGCTGCCAGCGTGTTACCTGGCTTGATGTATTTCGCTGCTGACGCGCTAATGTGAGTGCTGAACTCGGCCAGACAGAAGGACTACAGCGCAAAGAAAGCGAGGCAGCATCACTGCTCCGCTCCCGCTTACACGTCCGGTTATGTGTCGTCGACGCAGCATTGTCAGCGTGTGTCTCTCGTTTCTGTGCCGAATGACCTGCGCGCTTCGAAGCTTGGCGACGAGCCGTGCCCCGTGCTGACAAATCTATGGACGCGAAGTCGGTGCTATGTGAGCGTCATTTCGACGAGCAATATATTGAGCGTGGTTTCACGCACGTGATAAATGGTGAAACTGTTCAGAGTCCGCGAAAGCGACCGGTGCTGGAACCCGACGTGGTTCCAACCTCATTTCCTAGTGTTCCCGCATGTCTATTGAAAGCGCCGAAGAAAAGAACATGGAGAACATCAGCGTGCGGCTTGGCTTCGAAGATCTGGCGGCGAGAACAAAGCGCGTCTGCTTGTGAAGAAGGAACTGACTCGCACAGTGCAGAAGGCGATCGCAACCAAGTACCTGGTTTGAACTCGCCAGCAATTCCTGATATTCGCAAATGTGGTCTTCCCAGCGCTTACTGGGCTAGGCACCTGATGGCTGGCGCAGACGTCACGGCGTTTATTGTGTGCGCTCTAGAAGGTGAGAACATATATTTTAAAAGTATGTGCTGATGACAACAAATGAGAGGACAGTGCAATCAACGGCCTCTCTGCAAACCGCTAAAATCAAAACCTTTCATATTACCGAGATTGAAATGGCAGGACAGTTGCTTCGCAAAAAGCACTATATGATCGCATGCAGAGTATGGACCATTTCGGAAATCGCAGCGCCGCGAGAAAACCTAGCGGGCGCGCGACGCATTATGGGAAAAGTGAGCGAGCGCCGACCAGCCGCCCGTCTTCGCTTCGTCCTGCGTTCGCATAGTCGCGGTGTGTGTGTGTGCGCGTGCTTCGTTTGGTTTGAGATTTCGTGTACGTTTTGGTGGTGGGCGGTTGCAGGTGCGTTATATTAACTGTTACGTGCCTGTGGGTTACTTAGTGACCTCAGTCACGACTGCGCGCGATGTCGTCGAAGTGCCGAGGCGGCGGCCAGACTTGTTGTGTGCCTGGTTGCGACAACGACGCGCTAAAAGACAAGAACGTTTCATTGCACGCGTTCCCTGCAAATGAAAAAGAAAAAAAGGAGTGGGTGAGAAGAGTCAACCGCCAAGGAAGTGCTGGTCGCTTCTCTTTGTGGCAGCCTTCTAAGCACCACCGGATATGCGGAGCTCACTTCAACGCAAGTGGACGCCGTGGTTACCTGGACCGGCTGCCAACAATTTTCCCCCATAAAGTCATCAGTCAACTATATCCTTCCTTTAATACCGGTAAGTATATATATTCAGACGGTTATTGCATGTTATCATAACTTCCAAATCTTTTCCAGTCGCGAAACGCAAGAAGACGAGCTCCCAAACTGCCTCTGCCAGCCCGGTGCTCCTTCTGAACGAGTTGGATATCGGCTGCGTAGTTGACGTGCCCCAATGCGATCAACGTAAGAGACGCTTTAACTTTGCCATCTTTTTTCTAAGGCTTCGGCTTTGTGTGTACGCATTTTCACGAAAGTGTATTATACGCAGCAAGCGACGTTGTTTCCCAGGAGCCCACCCAGCTGACCTTCGTTGCACCGGTTTCGCCTCGCACGGAAACGGAAGGTTAGTGAGAATTCAAAATTCGCGCTTTCTGCATTCCAGTATGAAAACTTATTTTTTGCATTTAACGGACCCCTATCGCGCCCACGGATGACAGGGTCCACGGGTGCTGTGGCAACTGGTATATTAATAGCGAGCGACTTCCTTATCCAGTGAAAACTGACGAAACTTTTTTCCCGCGAAGCCAGTTTTTCGCAAGCTTTGCAGCTAGCCATGGGAAGTCTGCATGTTAGGAGTGGCAGAACCTCATGTGTTCTGTGACATAAATGTCATCAGTGATTTGTACCCTCCATGTGTTATTACTTGAGCGAGTTTTCTGATAAACGTGGTACCTCTTCCACCAGTGCACGCATTGTGAAACTTACCCATTTCATTTCTTTCACCTCGATATTATTCCCTTTCTTTACCCCAGCTTGGAAAAATGACTCAAACGTCAGGCTATCCAAATGTAGTGCAAATTTGGCGGAACAATACACTGGTAGCACAATCTGCAATGTCGTCGAACTGCATGCGCAGGAGGGGCACAGACAGCTCATGATGTTTACGAGTATAACTGGATAGCATTAATCTGAGCTTGCTGGTTGGTAAGCTGCTTGCACAGGTGGATCAGCGGAGTGAAAGAGAGTTGGGCTCTATGGCTTTGGCATCCCTGTTCTTTGTTGTCTGTATATCAATGTAAGCCGAGAGCAAAGGTTCAGAACACACATTGTGGGCTGCAGTGACTATTTCAAACCCTGAAATCTGCATTAAAGCAGGGCCTAACCGTTCGCAAATCAACAAGCAGTTCATTTTTTTTAGGTGCCGACCACTCGTACTCCATGGGGCCTCCAGACGCAGCACCTGCTGCCACGCTAAGAAAAGTCAACTACCTTCTCGAAGTCTGTGGATAACTCGACCATGAAAATAGCTTGCTCCTCAAAGACAAATCTGTGCTCCAGAAAGAGGTTGAGGATCTGAAGGCTGAGTTGCACGATGTGAAAGTGGAGGCGCTCAAAGAGAAACTGAAACTAAAAGATCCTGTCTCCAAACTTCACGATTTTGTTTCAGATGAGAAACGACTCGTGTTTTATACGGGGTTTAACTCCTTCAAACAATTTGATGCGTTTGTGGAACATGTTGAAGGCATGTACGAGGCACTGAAAACGGGTGCTGGCAGGCCACCAGCACTGACAGTGAAAGAACAGCTCATTGCAGTGCTTTGCAGGCTCAGGGTTGGGTTACTGGAACAGGATTTGGCAAGTGTCTGTGTAGACCGTGAGTGCTATGTGCACATTTCGGGTTAATTTTTTTGTTTGAAATGCTAACCCAGATACCAATGTGGCCATCCCGTAATACAGTGAACCTGTTCATGCCAGACAATTTTAAAGGATTGTACCCATCTACACGCATTGTACTGGACTGCACAGAAATTTTTATCGAGAACCCGTCTGACTACAATACACAAAGCGACACTTTCAGCTCGTATAAAGGACACAACACCGCAAAAGGGCTCATTGGCATCACTCCGAACGGCTTCGTTTCTTTCGTGTCTAATCGTGCTCCTGGAAGACTTTCTGATCGAGAAATCACAAAACACAGTGGCCTGTATGAGTTGCTCGAGGAAGGGGACAGTGTAATGGCGGATAGAGGATTCCTCATTGAAGATTACCTCCGTCAGCTTGGAGTTGAATTAAACATGCCACCTATGTTGAATGGCCGCTCGCAGTTGTCACTGGTAGAGGAGTTAGCAACACGGCAGATAGCCAGTTTGCGAATCCATGTTGAGCGTGTCATCAGGGAAGTTAAAAACTTTAGAATACTTCGTGCTGTTTTTCCTAATGTTATGGCAGAGAAGCTGAACAAGATATGGAAAATTTTTTGCTATCTGAATAATTTCATGCATGAGCCCATTCTAAACCGATGAGCGATGGTGGTGTTTTTAATGTTTTGTACGTTGTGCATGATCTACTGTAATGCAGGGGTGCTCAGACGTTTTAGCCTTTTCAGTTGAAGAAAGACCAACCTTATTTGGCTAAAATGGAGTCGGCTCCTAACATGTTTCATTTCTGTTTTGGCCAGCTTCGGTCACGGAGCCTGTATTGAAAATATTTGCTTTAGGGGGGTTTAACGTCCCAAAGCGACTTACGCTATGAGGGACGCCGTAGTGAGGTGCCCCGGAGATTTCGACCACCTGGGGTTCTTCAGCGTGCACTGACATCGCACAGTACACGGGCCTTTAGAATTTCGCCTCCATCAAAATTCGACCGCTGCGACCGAGACTTGAAAAGGTGTTGGCCGGCATATGTAAAAGGGGTACGCAAGCTGCACAGCACCTGAACAAATACTTAAATTCAGTTATGACTGGCTGTATAGTGAGATAGCAGTAAGCAGCTAGAGCATTAGTCCAAATTAACTGGCTAAGGCGGATGAAGACATGCATGAATATAGGTGCTTGGCGATTCTAGGAAGTGTTCCAAGAAACCCAAGAGTTCCACAAAACGCAGTTTGAGAATCCCTGCTGCAGTGCAAGACATTGAACTTGTGTTAAAGTACACTACTTCATGTACAGCAGACTAGAGCAGCATTTCTTGCTCTGCTGAAGTAAGCCTAAAGTCACTGTACAGGCTACATAGCGCTGCAATGCCTTATTGATGTGTCGGTGTTGTCCAAATGATTGTAGCATAGAATGTGGCAGTACTATATCTGAGTCATGACTAACAACACCGAGCGCCCAGAGAAAATTAACCTCGGTTTCACCAAGCATGCAGTCAAAGAATTCGTTGAAACTCCTCCCCGATGCTTTAAGTGCCAACGCTTTGGGCATGTAGCCAAAGTTTGCATCAAAGATCAACGTTGCAAACGATGTGGTGGCGCCCACGATTACAAAGCCTGCAAGGCAGATTTTGCTTGCGCTAATTGTGGGGGCGACCATCCAGCGAGTTTCGGTGGCTGCCCCTTCCGTGTAAGCGCCTTACACCGTCGAGTGTCCTTCATTAGTGGTCCCAAACCACGACCTACTGAGAAGCCGACACCTGGAAGTGACAAGTTCCCTGCGTTAGAGTCGGAAGTTCGTGGCTTGGTAACAAGCGACGTCAGTGAGCGACCTGACCCTAGCAAGACGGCAAAGTCCTCTGTGAGTGAGTCGGTTGTTCGATCTGCTTCAACCAAAACTGTCCAAGTTCCTCAGCGACCAGATCACAACCAGACTCGAAGCCAAGGAGGACATTCCCTTGCCTCAAAAGAGACGAAGAAACCAGCTGCAGCGACGAAGAGTGAGTCCCAGTCCGCATCTTTTGTTGAAGTGGTGAGGCAGTGCGTTCAACAAAATAAGGAGCTCAAAAATCGAGATCTGTCCGACCTTCTGCGAGTTCTGTTTGAAGTCCTCCGCTCCTATGTTCAAGCGATGCAGGCTGGCACCCTGAAGACCTTTCTACAGCTCGTTCTTTCGTTTGAGTCCATGATTACCGCCTTTGCAGCGAACTTTGCCTTATAATATGGCTAGTTTTCTTCAACCTCGTGCAACCAAAAATCACCGAAAAGTGCCGTTTATTATGCAATGGAACTGCGCTGGGATTCTAAGTCGATTAGCAGAACTGAAATTATTTTTGAAAGAAACTTGTGTTCCAGTATTGGCGCTCTCGGAGGCTGGCCTACCAAGGGGGAGATCTTTGACTGGATATGTTGCGCACAAGAATTGCAGCATAAAGTCATTTCCCACAGGAAGTGCCGCCCTTTACGTACGAAGAGAGATTCCTCATGTGGCTGTGAACGTTACCGATCTTTGCACCGATAGCATTGAGGTAGCGGCTGTGAAGATACGGCTCGGCTTTCGAACTCTTTCAGTTGCATCCGTATACGTGTCTCCGCGGAAGAAGGTAGCAATGGATTTGTTTCTCCAGCAGCTTTGTGACCGTTGCCCAGCGCCCCGAATTATCTGCGGTGACTTCAACGCCCATCACTCGGTCTGGGGTGACAGGAACACAGACTCCCGCGGACGCGAACTGGTAGAAGTTATCGACAGTTTGGACCTGTGCGTGGCCAATGACGGAAGTCCCACTTTCTTCCGGCCTCCCGCCTCAGCCACATCTATAGACCTCACTCTGCATTCACCTGACATTCGTGTGAAGTGGTCAACTGCACCTGACCGCATGGGAAGTGATCACTACCCAATTTTTGTGTTTACTGCCGACTTCAATACGCGCGGCACTAAAAGAAGCCATGTTGTTAATTGGGACAAATACAGGGAGCAACTTGCACGTGTTTCTGGAGATGTGATAGAAAAAATGATTTATGGCAAGATGGCAGCTACCACGGCGGTCAAGTTGCCTAATCATTTTCCGACTCCAGATTTAAAACTCAGGAACCTTTGCGCAGCGCGCAGAAGGGCGGAGCGACAAATGATGCGGAAGAAGGACGACAGATCCTTGAAGACGACCTATAACAGGCTTAACTCTGCCATTCGTCGCCATACGAACAAGCTCTGTAGGTCGCAGTGGGCGTCCTTCTGCGCCAGCTTGTCTGTTTTTTCACCAATGACGAGAATTTGGCGAGTCATTGGCAGCCTTGCTGGTGATTCTCGTCCTCGTAAGCCTTTCGAAGCGCTTGCACTGCTAAAGCAGAAACCTCTCGCTTGCTTGGCAGAGGAATTTGCAGATGCATTTGTACGTGCAAGCTCAGGAATTCATCAGTGCGCTCGGCCTGCAACATCTACGTCTGTTATGGACGCCCCGTTCACACTTCGAGAGCTACAGACAGCACTCAGCAGCCTGCGGCGTCGATGTGCACCAGGTCCTGACGACATTACCAACCAGATGATGCAGAACCTACCTCTAGAACACCGGAAGATGCTCCTAAGCTTTCTCAATCGAGTATGGGAGACTGGCGACGTCCCTCCTTCATGGAAGGTGGCTTGTGTTGTCCCAGTGCTGAAACCCGGCAAAGAAATGACAGACTTGGCCTCGTATCGACCTGTATCATTGACGTCGTGTGTGGCTAAGCTCATGGAGAAGCTGGCAAGTAAGCGTTTATCATGGTGGCTTGAAGATAGAAGGGCTCTGCCAACATGCATGACTGGATTCCGCACAGGTCTAAGCGCGCAAGATAGCGTCTTGGACTTGATAAGCCACATTGAACATCAAAGAGCTTTCGGCCTCTCAACACTAGCTATTTTCCTAGACGTATCAAAGGCTTATGATAACGTACTTCAAAGTTCAGTACTAAATAGCTTGATGGACATAGGCGTACAGGGCTATCTTCTGCGCTTCATTCACTCACTTATCAGTGATCGTAAAATCCAAGTGCGGTTAGGAAGTACCATAAGCACCGAAAGGGCGGTATCGCGAGGTGTACCTCAGGGAAGTGTTCTTTCCCCGACGCTGTTTAATGTTGTAATGGCTGGTCTTCCCGCTGAAGTGCAAAAACATTGCAGGCATATTCATATGTCGATATACGCGGACGACATTTGTATTTGGTTAAGCGGATATCAACACAAGCGTTTAGCTCTGATAGCTCGACAGGCCTTACTTTCAGTTCAAAATTACCTTCAAGGTGTAGGGTTGACTCTCTCGGTGGAAAAATCTGGCTTCATCATGTTTCCAGGTAGAGGAAGACGGTATGCGCGGCTGAAGATAGACATTGATCAATCTTGCCTTCGTCAATTGAAGTACAAACGCTTTTTGGGCATAATTATTGACTACCGTCTACAGTGGCGACGAGCTGTGGACTCTATTGTGACATCACTATCTCCGCGTCTCAATGTGATCCGTAGAGTTGCAAGTGAGCAATGGGGAAATCACCCTTCTTCAATGATCAGGCTGCACGATGCACTAGTGACGAGTCGAATAATGTACCAGCTCCCTTTAATTTCCCCCTCACTATCACAGCTGGAACGACTTGAGGTTTTGCACAGAAAGGGCCTAAGGAGGGCTCTTGGCGTTCCGCAGTCTGCTCCTAATAATGCAGTACTTTATGAGTCTCTATCGAGACCTCTTAGCCTAGTCGCTTCACAAAGGCTATTGATGCAAATTGGCCGCCTCAAACAGACGATAGCCGGTCGAGCCCTTCTACAGAGCCTTCGAAAGAGATCCGAGTCCCGAGCGTACTTGGCCCTTAATACTATTGGTTACCTGGGTCTTGACGCTAGAGGTCGAACTAAGAGGTTGAATCCACCTTGGTCTTTCGCGAGCCTCGATTGTTCGTTGACAATTCCTCACGTTCGTGCTAAGCGGAGTTCTCCTTTGGCGGCAACACGTTCGCTCGTACTGGAACATCTTGAAACTGAATATGCACGTCATCTTCAAATTTTTACTGATGGCTCTGTGGACAAGGTCAGAGGATCTAGTGCAGCTGCTTTTCATATTCCCGCTTTAAAGTATGATTGGTCGGTTCGCTTCACTACAATCGTGTCCTCCACAACGGCCGAAAGCGTTGCCATTGAAGCAGCCCTAAAAAAGCTACGGCTTTGTACGCCTCAACCCGTAGTCATTCTTACAGATTCGAAATCCGCCCTTCAAAGGTTAGAGTATGGGTTCCCTACTGATGCTTTATGTCTAAGCTCCCTACGCTCGGTGCACACTCTCCTTATCAAAGGCTTCTCCATACGATTCCAATGGGTGCCCTCGCACATAGGTATCATAGGCAACGAGATGGCGGACAGCCTTGCCCATAGAGCGCTGTCTGGGAATCCTTTGAGAAAAGTGCCTCAAGAGGACAAGAGACTCTTCAGAGAAGCGGTGTCGTGCCACTTCCACTCTTTGTGGAGCTCACCTCACAAGCCATGTGTGACTAAGGGTCTCAAAAGAAACCAAGCCACTTTACTGCTCCGCATTCGCACGGGCTCTGCTCGTACCCCTGCGTGGATGTGTAAGACTGGCCTGGCGTTGTCACCATTATGTTCAACGTGTGGTGTGTGCGGTGACATAGAACATTACCTTATGTGCTGTACTCTGTATGACGCGGAAAGGAGCGTGTTATTCGGGTCCCTCAAGAGGACAGGAATTCCCCACAGTTCTATACAGGACATTGTTTTCCCGCGCGGGAACCGGTTAGATAGGAAGGAGGTTTCTCGCCTTCTTTTAAATTACCTGCAGGACACGGATTTGGCCTCCACATGGTGACCTTAGGTGTGACTATGTGTAGTGTAGTTGTGAGGTCTGTGTCTGATTTATATGATTTATGTATTTTAAGTGTCGCTACGGTGGAGCAATTGCCGGCAGCTACTGCAAGGCTAATCCCACCAGTAGCCTACAACCACTCAACTCAACTCAACTCAACTCATGACTAAAAACCAAATCACCAGTCTCATTGCTGAGCTACACAGACAAGATGGAAAGTTGGTGTTTGCAGCCATTGTCTTTTCTACCACAGATTTTCTTTCTTAACTTTTTGGAGTGAAATCTGTCAAGTGAATTTCACTTTGTCACTTTTACATGTGTTAGTGACGTGCTCATTTTTCAAAAAATTGTGATATGTATATGTATTGTATATTTGTGTACTGTATATGTAAAAAAATTTGTATATGTACGCGAGTATTTCATGGCAATGAAATTTGATACCTTTAATACAAACTCTCATGTAATGTCCTGCATGGAATCCTTGAGGAAGAACTTATATAAATAACTGCTATCGCACTCAGTATCAGTATGCAATACTCGAGATGCGGCAGGGTCGAGCTTGGTCGTCAAAGCAGTGCGAGCCCAGTGCTGCTCGAAACTTGTGCATTAGCCCCTCAGAGCAGAGATGAAGTATGCTGAATGTGCACCTTAGGCACTCTCTTTGACGGCACATTGACTTGCTGTAAAGCACAAACCTTCGGTGGTTCACTCCACGTATGTTACAAGTCGTACCGAGTGCAAGAGTACCTACACTACGGAGAACACACTTGACACTTAGCAAAGATTTTGCTTGCAACTTTCAATGCGGTTTCCTTACAGAGACCAATGCGAAGTCACTATCATCATCAAGTATAGGAAATGTTGAAGTATGTAGCTGCCCAGATTCCTGGGTCTAAGAGTGCATTATGTATGTGTTCAACGACAAGGCAGCAAGACGTGTGGTGCTTGACATTTACTTTTTACACACCGATTAGTTGCACACACATTTAAATAGGTGGTGGCAACACATACGCGTGGCCATAACGATATTACACAGAAAACACTTTCTTCATTTCTTCATGGAGACTAATGCAATACAAGATATTTAAAAACCATATATATGCAAGTATGAACACATGCCACAACATTTTATGAGTCCGAGCATCTTTGTCCTGCAGACCAATGTGACTTAAGTAAGTAGTTGAAATTCACATACAAGCACAGTGCGCTTGGTAGTTCTTGAAACATTCCAGAAGCCGTGGCAGCATTTGGGAAATTCAAAGCGAGCTGTCAAAAGTGATCCTTTGAAGAGTGCATTTTGTGCCATTATCAACCACAATGTCACACCAGGGGAGTCCAGTCAAAGCCATTTGCCCCTGGACCTGGTAAACGTACTTGTGGGTCGGTTTAAGAACTCCATTCTTCAGGTAGGATGCCGTATTCACATCATTTTCTAATTCATCACCCCGTTCCTAGGCAGCTGAGAGGGTCTTAACTTCAAGGAGACCAAAATATCCTCCCTCCTCTACAACACGGTCTGGCGTTGCACCAAGAACAGGGACACCAGGGTTGACGCACAACCCACAACAGTAAATCCTAACTGGGACCTCTCTCTTCTCTATGTAACGCTGCACGGCTACAGCTTCATTCCTTAAACCATCAGCCATGTATTTGGTCTGCATCTGGCTAGACCCAAACAGCCTCTTGAAAAAGCCTCTCGTCAGCTGGCTTCTTCCGTGACACCACATCTGCGAAGTGTGAAGCAGTCAGGCGCTTGGATCTCTCGAAGCTCCATGTTGTAGAGCCGCTCTGCATCCTAGTCGCTTGCTCAAGGGCCCATGAGTCTTCTAAAGTAAGCTCACAGGAGCCGAACTTATACCCAGCTGGCACATGCTCAACCCACAGGGCTTGCACCGGTTACCTGATTGGCATCTGGCTAAGAGCATCCTCGTGAAGTGCTCTTTTCACTGGTACGGGCAGAAAGTGGTTGTCCTCCAGCGTCTTGCATAGCATGACGTTCGGAATATTTTTCTGTGTCTGATACATTCTCTTAATATGGTCTTCTGTCACTGTCAGAGAAACTGTGGTTTCTTGAGTCAGATGCCTGTCAGCTTTCATTGGCATATGTTTCACAAAACGTAGTTGTGAGAACTCGCGTGAGCGCATGTTGGCCTTCTTAGCCCCAGTGCCCCATGCTCTGGGTTTGTCTGTACACGACTGTGTGTCTCGCACGTAGGCTGCCCCAGAGCGCTTCAGGTCTAGTACAAACCATAGTAAGGCAACTACATGTTTACAAACACCTGCAGCTCCAGCCCGGCAGTTGCAGGTTCCTTCAACCGCAGTTCCATTTGACGAGAGCACAACACCAGTGTTATATAATTTTGCCAAAGCGAACGATGCCTCCACGGTTGCTTTAAGAAAAGTGGAACCGTCAGCCTTGCAAATAAGAACATTGTGAACCTTATCTGCTTTAAACATCCTGTATCCGCTTACAGTATGCTTCTGAGCACCATGTGCATTCTGATGTGCCAAGATTTCTTGCTCTGAGAAACCATCCGGCACGTCTTTTAACTGCTTTGTCCATGGTCCTTTCGGTAACCTTGCTTGAAGAGGAAGTGCATTTTGAATGGCTCGTAGTGGTACCTGCAACATGGGTATAAGCAAGCGTCAAAATGTTTTCTTCGGCACTCCACATATAAACAGAGCATGGAAGCATACACAGCTGATCATGGGATCATCAATGCGATCTTGAAATAAAAGAGTATTCATTCATTGTGTCTTGGTCACTTGTGGCACGCATGCTTGAAAATCAACGCTGAACCCGTTTCGTTCACTACGCGCGGTCGTGGAGAATGTTGCACAAGGACGGGCTCCGTAAGCCACTAGCTAACTTAAAACTCTGAGGCCGCCATAGTACAAGGTACTGGCGCGTTCAATACTTTTCAGGTTAGCCAAAACATCCGCCGCAGTTCTTTTAGACCGCATTCGCGTTACTTGTAGCCACCGAGGCACGTTCATAATTTGGGTGCGTCTATCTGCACTCCACGGTAGTAAGTAATGTACACCGCGACCGAGATAGTACGAGCTGTCAAACAAACAGCAACTGCTATCTGTACGGCAATGCTATGCTCAGATATATACACAGAATGTAACAGTGTTAATACAAGAGCTTGTTAGTTCTGCTTCGTACTTCCTGCGTGCTATTCAAACACTATAGGCAAGAAAATGCGCTGGCACAAGCTAAGCGCCAACTCAGCTACTTACTTCTTGCGAGATGTACATTATTGAACGTATGCGCTGTCCGTTCCTTTCGACGATATACTTGTTTCAGACTTGTCCGTAGATTAAATAGCACGCTGTAACCAAAAGACTGAATGGGCAGTGCTCAATACCGAGGTATTTTGCTGAAATACAGCGCATACATTCTCACAAGAGGGTGTCGCACTGTTGCAACAAACACGAATGTACTGTACGCTACGTACTACGCCTGCCGCCGGAACAGGCGCACAAACTTCGAAGGTTTGCGACGGGCGACTAGTAAATAAATGCACTGTTAGCGCGTGCTCACCAGCAAAACACGCCTGCCAGCCGTAGGATCGAGCTCGTGCCTTCAGTAGCATAGCTATAAAACGCTGACAAAGGTGTTGCTATGCAACGCAAGCTCCGAGCGCGAGACACTGGCACATATGCGCGCTTCACGTGCGAAAATACTCGCTTCGCGCTCGTAGCGTCGGCTTCATAACCACAAGAAAGTTGTACGGCAATGCAAAGATCACTTGCGCGGCGCAAACATGCAACAAAAGTATTACTAGCACTCAAAAAAAAAGATTTTGTTTACCTGCTGTGGCGCGACGTCCATGTCGCACCGCTCCTGCGCCGGATCCTGCCCGCCAAGATCGCTCACAATTCCCAGCGTGCTTTGCGGCGGTCGCGTAGGGGGCGCGCGCAACTTTCCGAAATGGTCCATTAGGTACAATTGGTGAATTTGAGGTAAACACAAGGCGTGGAGAGAAGACTTATGGTGGCAGAACTTTCAGTCAATTTAGCCGCGGAATCGCTCAAACGTCAGAAAAAGCCTGCTCACAGTGCAAGCACCTCACGAGACTGCTCCTGAATCAGGCATCCTACAGAAGAAGAAGAAGGGTAAAAACCGGGCTCCACTCGTTTTCGTACAGGTTAAGCTCTCGAACAGCACAAGCTAAAAGGAGCAGGCTGAGTATCCATCGAGCTAAATCACATATAAAGCAATGGATGCAGTAGAATGCGCAGATTGATTCTGTAGCACCGGAGGAAGCCTTCAAGGCCCTATCTGTGAAGAAACATCAGCCGGTCAAGGTGTGCTTTGCAGCATATAAGAAAAAATGCACGAGAGGAATGAAGTGTGAAAGCGAGTGGGTGCTAAAGTGCTTTATTATGTGCACGAAGAGCCCCATATTCTACGAGCACACCCGTAGAAACGAGATCATGACGTTGCATCTGGAACATTCTTACGTGGATATCTAAAGAGTTACAGGAGTGGGTTCGGCATTAGCTTAAAGTGTTTGGCGTTGTGGTGGAACAAACAAAATCAATTAGCTAGTTCCAGCACCATGGTGGACTCTTCATTGATGAGATTAAGCTATCTGACAACATCAGCTTAGCATCCAGCGGCAACATCGAAGGTTTTGTGGACCTTGGGAAGTTCACAACTGCAAGAGAGCGCTCCGTTACATGCGATCAGGACCTCGTCGTATTGTTTGTGCCTTTTAATCGAAAGTGGCACCAGATTATTGGTGTGTTTGCATCCCACACCAATGTGAAGTCAGACACGTTAGGCAAATAATCCTCGAAACAGCGGTGATCTGCGAAAATGCCGGGCTGGACGTAAACTTCATCACTATTGATGAAGCTGCATGGAACTGGAGTATTAAGTCAGGAAAAATTAGACATCAACCCATTCGTAGCAACAGCTACAAAGGAAAACCCATACGGGTTCCTTGAAAGAAAATCCCCGCAGTTGAAGAAAAATTCGTCCTGTTCGGGGACTCGAACCCGGTACCACCGACTTTTCGGAGTAGCCGCCCCACCGTCTGAGCTAACCAGGCGGCTAGCAGATGGCAGGGCGAAGTCGAATTTGTCAACAATTCGAAGCAAAGGCAAGAGTTGACGTGATAGTTCTGAGGAAACCCGCAAGGTGAAGAGAAGGAATTAAATAAAGAAAAATGAGACATCCAGCCATTCGTAACAATTGCTAAGAAAGAAATCCATACAGGTTCCTAAAAAATTTGTCCTCGTCCGGTACTCGAATCCGGTACCACTACCTTTCTGGGCACCCGCCCTACCATCTGAGCTAACCAAGCTTTTTTTTCTTTCTTTCATGGTATTTATTATAGTAGTATTCAACCCGACATTCACCAGTTCTGCATAGTCAGATGATGGAGGGCACAATGAAAGGCACACACAGAAAAAGCAGCGTTCATACTGCGAGTAGAAACGTTGGCTTCACGTTAGAAGGGTGGTAAGGATAAGCACCTCACCAAAATAGGGTACCAGTCCGGTTGTGTATCGAGTCCATCATAAACATGTTTTAGGTGTAGGGTCATTTGGATAAAATGTACCCTTGTAGGTACACCGTTTCGGCGTTTCGGTCCATCATTCGCGTTTTCTACAAACTGTGAATTCCCATAAGAAAAACATCGAAACGTTCACTATTATCAGAAGTTGGCAGCAGGTATCGCACAGTATGAGCGTTAATCTCAAAGTCATTCTTTAAAGTCCGTTGGAGGACCTCGCAAAATAGGATGGCGTCGGTACAGCTAATAAAACAATGTTAAATTATCTCTGGTACATCACAAAGGCGACAGTTAACAGAAGAGACAAAGATACACTTTTTTTGTAGCCATGTTTTTACCGGTATGGTTTCACTATGCAGTGTGTAAAAGAATGTTTTGCAGCAAGGGGATAAATACATTTTGCGAACTCGCTTTAGCACATCGTGGCCTGGCCATTTAATGTATAGTGATCGGTAAAATGAAGGCGGAAATAGCGTGGACAGTAAATCTTTGTACACCGTTTTGCGCGACACAGAGTACAAGTATTCAGTGGAAAACCGAACTGTCAAAAACGAACCGCCAAGTAAACTTCTTGCATGAACCCCCACAAGCATAAACGCGAAGCAAAATTTCAAGAAGCAACTAAATCAGGTAACTAATTTAACAAGTGCGACTTGCATGTATGACCGAATTATAGGATGCGAAGTATCGCGAAAAAAGAAGAAACGAGACACTATTTGCCGCACATAAACATGTACTAAGCCCAGCCCACCTTCACTAACAGGCCTAAAAGTATTGTCTCGCCTCATGGGCTCGAAAGTTGAAGACCATACGAAGGTTGCGAGAATCTGGTGAAAGCGTTGGTTGTATAGCCTAGCACAATGAATAACTTGCTATACATAATAAATTTTTTGTTGCTAAGAGCATATTGCAGGCTTCGGCTTTCCCAAAAATAGAAAGTCGTTGTGGAACGAATGTCTGGGCGTAACTTTGTAGGGCCAAAACCCGTTCTTTCCAATAGCGTGCGTTTAATTTATATGCGTCTAGCGGCATGCCAAGATACTTTGGCGGGACATCAGTCCACTTAACGCCTGCAAACTGTTCTGGTGTATAGCACCATGAGCCAAAAAATAAGCCTAAACTTTTTGAAGAGTTCATTCGGGCTCCTGATGCGCTGCCAAATTCTTCTATTGTCGATACTACCTTTTCAACACTGGACTTATCCGTGCAGAAGAAAGCTAGATCATCTGCATAAGCTAAGACTTTTACTTCATTACCCAGTATATTGAAGCCATGGATGTAACTCGACTGAATTACGCCTAAGCATAGCATCATCATCATCATCAGCCTGGTTATGTCCACTGCAGGGCAAAGGCCTCTCCCATACTTCTCCAACTACCCCGGTCATGTACTAACTGTGGCCATGTTTTCCCTGCAAACTTCTTAATCTCATCCGCCCACCTAACTTTCTGCCGCTCTCTGCTACGCTTTCCTTCCCTTGGAATCCATTCCGTAACTCTTAATGACCATCGGTTATCTTCCCTCCTCATTACGTGTCCTGCCCATGCCCATTTCTTTTTCTTGATTTCAACTATGATATCATTAATTCGCGTTTGTTCCCTCACCCAATCTGCTCTTTTCTTGTCCTTTAACGTTATACCAATCATTCTTCTTTTCATAGCTCGTTGCGTCGTCCTCAATTTAAGTAGAACCCTTTTCGTAAGCCTCCAGGTTTCTGCCCCGTACGTGAGTACTGGTAAGACACAGCTGATATACACTTCTCTCTTGAGGGATAATGGCAACCTGCTGTTCATGATCTGAGAATGCCTGCCAAACGCACCCCAGCCCATTCTTATTCTGATTATTTCACTCTCATGATCCGGATCCGCAGTCACTACCTGTCCTAAGTAGATGTATTCCCTTACCACTTCCAGTGCCTCACTACCTATTGTAAACTGCTGTTCCCTTCCGAGACTGTTAAACATTACTTTAGTTTTCTGCAGATTAATTTTTAGACCCACCCTTCGGCTTTGCCTCTCCAGGTCAGTGAGCATGCATTGCAGTTGGTCCCCTGAGTTACTAAGCAAGTCAATATCATCAGCGAATCGCAAGTTACTATGGTATTCTCCATTAACTCTTATCCCCAATTCTTCTCAATCCAGGTCTCTGAATACCTCCTGTAAACACGCTGTGAATAGCATCGGAGAGATCGTATCTCCCTGCCTGACGCCTGTATTTATTGGGATTTTGTTGCTTTCTTTATGGAGGACTACGGTGGCTGTGGAGCCGCTATAGATATCTTTCAGTATTTTTACATACGGCTCGTCTACACCCTGATTACGCAATGCCTCCATGACTGCTGAGGTTTCGACTGAATCAAACGCTTTGTCGTAATCAATGAAAGCTATATATAAAGAAGAGCACGTTGTTGGGCGAGTCGGTCCTACATACTTAAGGAAGGGAACTGCGCTAGAAAAGACACGGACGAGTAATGACTTTGCGCCCGTCCATGTCATTACTCGTCCGTGTCTTTTTTAGCGCAGTTCCCTTCCTTAACTATATATAAAGGTTGGTTATATTCCGCACATTTTCCTATCACCTGATTGATAGTGTGAATATGATCTATTGTTGAGTAGCCTTTATGGAATCCTGCCTGGTCCTTTGGTTGACGGAAGTCTAAGGTGTTCCCGATTCTATTGATCCTTAGTAAATACTTTGTAGGCAACGGACAGTAAACTGATCGGTCTATAATTTTTCAAGTCTTTGGCGTCCCCTTTCTTATGGATTAGGATTATGTTAGCGTTTTTCCAAGATTCCGGTACGCTCGAAGGCATGAGGCATTGCGTATACAGGGTGGCCAGTTTCTCTAGAACAATCTGCCCACCATCCTTCAACAAATCTGCTGTTACCTGATCCTCCCCAGCTGCCTTCCCCCTTTGCATAGCTCCCAAGGCTTTCTTTACTTCTGGTGTTACCTGTGGGATTTCGAATTCCTCTAGACTATTCTCTATTCCATTATCGTCGTGGGTGCCACTGCTACTGTATAAATCTCTATAGAACTCCTCAGCCACTTCAACTATCTCATCCATATTAGTAATGATATTGCCGGCTTTGTCTCTTAACGCATACATCTGATTCTTGCCAATTCCTAGTTTCTTCTTCACTGCTTTTAGGCTTCCTCCGTTCCTGAGAGCATGTTCAATTCTATCCATATTATACTTCCTTATGTCTGCTGTCTTACGCTTGTTGATTAACTTCGAAAGTTCTGCCAGTTCTATTCTAGCTGTAGGGTTAGAGGCTGTCATACATTGGCGTTTCTTGATCAGATCTTTCGTCTCCTGCGATAGCTTACTGGTATCCTGTCTAACGGAGTTACCACCGACTTCTATTGCACACTCGTTAATGATGCCCACAAGATTGTCGTTCATTGCTTCAACACTAAGGTCCTCTTCCTGAGTTAAAGCCGAATACCTGTTCTGTAACTTGATCTGGAATTCCTCTACTTTCCCTCTTACCGCTAACTCATTGATCGGCTTCTTACGTACCAGTTTCTTCCGTTCCCTCCTCAGGTTTAGGCTACTTCGAGTTCTTACCATCCTGTGGTCACTGCAGCGCACCTTGCCGAGCACGTCCACATCTTGTATGATGCCAGGGTTAGCGCAGAGTATAAGGTCTATTTCATTTCTAGTCTCGCCGTTCGGGCTCCTCCACGTCCACTTTCGGCTAACTGCCTTGCGGAAGAAGGTATTCATTATCCGCATATTATTCTGTTCCGGAAACTCTACTAATAACGCTCCCCTGCTATTCCTAGTGCCTATGCCATATTTCCCCACTGCCTTGTCTCCAGCCTGCTTCTTGCCTACCTTGGCATTGAAGTCGCCCATCAGTATACTGTATCTTGTTTTGACTTTACCCAACGCCGATTCCACGTCTTCATAGAGGCTTTCGACTTCCTGGTCATCATGACTGGATGTAGGGGCGTAGACCTGTACAACCTTCATTTTGTACCTCTTATTAAGTTTCACAACAAGACCTGCCACTCTCTCGTTAATGCTATAGAATTCCTGTACGTTACCAGCTATGTTCTTATTAATCAGGAATCCGACTCCTAGTTCTCGTCTCTCCGCTAAGCCCCGGTAGCACAGGATGTGCCCGCTTTTTAGCACTGTATATGCTTCTTTTGGCCTCCTAACTTCACTGAGCCCTATTATATCCCATTTACTGCCCTGTAATTCTTTCAACAGCACTGCTAGACTAGCCTCACTAGATAACGTTCTAGCGTTAAACGTTGCCAGGTTCATATTCCAATGGCGGCCTGTCCGGAGCCAGGGATTCTTAGCACCCTCTGCAGCGTCGCAGGTCTGACCGCCGCCGTGGTCAGTTGCTTCGCAGCTGCTGGGGACTGAGGGCCGGCGTTTGATTGTTGTATTCATATAGGAGGTTGTGGCCAAGTACTGCACCAGGGTGGCCAATCCTGCTCTGGTGAGGGAGTGCGTTACCGGTTCTGGTCACCGGGATCAGGCCACATTCCAGGTCTGTTTATGCAATTTTATCAACACGCGGTTTTTTTTTTTATCCGGTGGAAAATTGCGCGGCACCGGGATTCGAACCCCGGACCTCTTGCACGTGAGGCGGGTGTTCTACCTCTACGCCACCGAAGCATAGCGGTTCCAGGTAAAGGGCGAATAGTAGTGGGCGGCTCCCGGATCACTGAGTCTCAGGCCGCGCAGAAGATTCTGTACGACAGCTGACATCGGGATGTTGGATTTCTCCTGCATCTGTTGTACTTTTGTGAAGACCATGTTGCTGTGTCGGCTTGTCTGAAAAGCTGCTGCCACGCCACACAGGGTCCTACACGATGTTGCGTCAGCTTGGCGATGTCAACTACGAGATCATTCCGGTGGACCCACGTGTCCCCACGGACGTTGTGCACGTACCCCGACTGAAGTACCTTACTTTTCCGCGAATTCACCTACCTGATAGCGCGGAGATGGCGCCTTTACAGGCGGAGTTTATGTTACGGCGCAACCAAGAGTTTTGAAGAACCAAGTTGGGCACCCAATAAGGACAACCACTGGAAAAGGCGACGGAGATGGAAAGAGCGTAAACTATCAACTGGTTTTATTTGTGTGAAGGTGCCTTTTATATGCAGGATCACTTCCCAACGAAAGCATGAGGAGAATGGGAGGGGGACTAAAATAAAGCCCAAGTCAACTCGTAATCCAAACCAGTGGCGCAGAAAAATGTTTTCCTTTTGTTACAATTTGACAGAAGTGTCGCTAAAAATTTTTTCGCAGTTTTCCTTTATGTGGTAGGCCTCGAGAAGATTACGCAGTGTTTCATCTTTACTTTTTTCTAGAATATTTATGTTCGTGAGCATAGGCTCGCATCCACTACATGCAAGGCAACGAGCAGGTAAGTTCGCTCCTTCTTTATTCCTAATTGGAGCGGCATGTTTCCCCGGCGCGTTCATTCACGCAAAGGCCTGTTTGACCCACGTGGACGCCTCCACACTTGAGCGGGATTTCATACACCGCGCCCGTGGCACATTTTACATACGTTTCAGTATGCTTGATGCCGCATCCGCTGCCTCAAGCTCGTTGGCTACCGATTCTCGGGCACCAACCTGGGAGTTTCTATGGAGCAGAAAAAACGCCAGGGACGCCAGGCCTTTTCGCCACTATTTTTACATTGTGCGCAACTTTGTGCTTATATGGCATAACCGTTGTCTTCTTTTTTGGCAGCGACCAATTCGTACTACCGCGATTTCCTCTTTTTATCTTCCTAAGCAGATTCTCAGCCACAGCTGATATGGCGTCGCAGGAGGAGTCCGGATGAAAGCAACCTTTCAGTTTCATTATTCAAGCTTTTGCGCATTGCATGCGGGCATGAGTTGGTAAGGACAGATTCCAGGCACGAGTTTGCTATTGCTCTCTTGAATGTCGTCGAATGCACGAAATCATACGGCAGTAGCTCTTTCTTTGTTTGTGGAGCGTAGTGCTTGCAGACATGTTGCCAGCCGAACTTCAGGTGAATATCTAACGGCTGTGTAATGAAGCAGACGCACCTCGTGTTTCCCATAGCAGCTCGGAGACTACGACGACGACCCGTGCTGTGATTTGCACGAGAACTGAGGCTGTTGGCTGCTGCTAGGCTGCTATTTTATCTGCTGCTTCTCACATTTATTTAAACTTCATTACATTTGGTGGAGAATGCTGGAATCCCTCAAGTTACCCTGGAGCTCCGCAATCGTACGTTGCCCACCGCCACTATGACTGATGCAACCTAGGCACCGACTGTGCCCCTACCTGCCCCTGTCACTTGCGCCGGCGGTCTCCGTCAGCGCGACCCGGCCATCTTTCATGGGACCGCAGAACATGGCGTCGAAAACTGGCTGTCCTCTTGTGAACGTGTGAGCGCACACAATAAGTGAGACGAGCAGTCTAAACTGAATAACGTCACCTTGCTGACGTCGCAAATCTAGGGTTTAAAAATCACGAATCTGACATTTCGAGTCGGTCTGCATTCAAGACGCATTTCGTCGAAGTCTTTGGCCGCCCCGCTATCCGCATGATACCCGCCGAACAACCGCAGGCGACGCTTTCCCCAGCTATATTGAGGATGTCTTGGATCTCTGCTCATGTGTCATCAACGACAGCTGCTGAACTGGTAGCCCTGCGTGTCGCTCTTCATTTCATTGAGGAGGAACCACCGCACGCATGGTTAATCTTCTCTTACCCGCCGTGCTTGCTCAGTGGCTATGGTGTTGGGCTGCAGAGCACGAGGTCGCGGGATGAAATCCCGGCCATGGCGGTCGCATTTTGATGGGGCCGAAATGCAATAACACCCGTGTACATAGATTTAGGTGCACGTGAAAGAACCCCAGATGGTCGGAATTTCCGGAGCCCTCCACTACGGCGTGCCTCATAATCAGAAAGTGGTTTTGGCACGTGAAACCCCATAATTTTATTCTTCTGTTGACGAAGGACACGATATAGTATATTAGTTGTTGCCTAGTCACTGTGGCATACATGGCAATGATCGAGCAGACGCAGCTCCCCGGTCTGCCCATGACGGCGTCAACTGCGTTGCCATTCCTCTTTCGAGAGTCGACGCAGGGGAAAAACTTTCCGCACTTGCGCATGACCTGACATTAGCTCAGTGGAATTCATTCGAGTTCATAAGTGCACGCCTTCATACCTTGGACCCTAACTTACTGCTCCGTATTGCGCCCCGACCTTCCACTACGTAACTGCACCCTTATAGTCCGTGTACAGCTAGGAGTAGCATTTCCAAATGCGTACCTCTTTTTTATCACTGTGGCCAACAGCACACTTTGTGACTTCTACGGGTGCAATGAAACAATCGCGCACCTTCTTTGTGGGTGCCCTCGTTTCAACCCGCAAAGAGCAGCCTTCTCAGCCACCCATGGCAAACTGGACAAGCGTCCATTGACAGAAAACAACATCAATCAATCAATCAATCAATCAATCAATCAATCAATCAATCAATCAATCAATCAATCCTTGGAAACTGGTTTACGCGAACATCAGCGGTATCCGCTATGAAGGCGCTGCTGCGGTACTTAAAAGACACGGGACTTCCTGACAACTTGTGACTGTACACTGTGTGACGTAGGATCGTACGGTGGCACTGCGCAACACTAGGAACGCCTTTGCAGCAAGCGTGACAGTGCCCACAGAAACAGTTCGTGTGTACGTGTGTGTATGTTTTGTTCAATTTTTCTTCACTTTTTCTTATCCTTTCCTCTCTCACTTATCGCATCCCTTTGCCCCTCCCCCAGTACAGTGTAGCCAACAGGAGAAAATCTTTGGTTAACCTCCCTGTCTTTCCTTTGCCTTTCTCTCTCTCTCTTGGATCTCTGCAGCCGTGTTAATCCGACGATGGCAAAGGACGAGAAGATCAACCATATGTTGAAGGGTATTGAGGACGACGCGTTTCAAATACTGCTGGCCAAGAGTCCAACCAGCGTCGCCGTACTCTTCAACCTGTATCAGAGTTTCGACGAATTGCGCCGCCAACGTAACATCGACCGCCAAAGCGTCCCACAGGCTGACTAGGTCTCGGCCATTGCAGTTGCCGCTGGCCATGCCAATCCGCCTGCTCACGTCCTCCAGCTCCTCAAGGATTTCATTCCCGAGTAAGCAGCCCACTAGCTGTCGCTCCTCTCTCACAGCCAACACTGCCCCAACACTCACTCCGGCCACGCAACAAGCCAACCGTGCCCAAATATTTGACACTGTTACCCCCGTTCGCCTGCCAACTCCTGTGACGGCACCACCCTCCTATGTTGACTACCCGCCGCTATTCGCATCTCCGACGGCACCGCTCTCTTATGTCGAGTACCCGTCGCGGGTCACACGTCCGCCGCTCAATCATGCTGTCGCTGTCGCACGGCCACCCCACCGTCATATTCTTTTCCCACTACCAACGCACCGGGTTCCCCCTGCTCCCGTCCCTAGGCAGTCCTCCCAGCTTCTTCGTCGAGCCGACACGTGGTGCACGCCAGACAACAGGCCTATTTGCTTCGCCTGTGGCACTTCTGGTCACGTTGCGCGCTTTTGTCGTCGTGACATGTCCTCGCACCGTGACGCCTTTCCCTGTGAGTTTGCCTACACGCCACAACATGCCGCCGAGATAGGCTGCCAAGATGCCGCTGACTCGCCGCTGAGACCCTTCGATCGTGACCACAGTTCCGACAGTTGGCTTTCTCCTCCACATAGACGGTCGCTGTCCCCTATGCGTCGTCGGCCACCTACTGCCGAGGGAAACTGACTAGCGCAGTTCTAAGCTGTCTAAGAACTTCCTAAGGACTCCATATTCACCACACAGTGTTATTGATGTCCATGTCCATGGAGCATCCGCCCAAGCGCTTATCGATACCGGGGCCGCCATTTCCTTCATCCATGAAGATCTCTGTCGCAAGCTGAAAAATTCACGACTACTCCATCTGGCATTGCACTCTGCACTGCTAGCGCGCAACGCATTCATCGTACAGCTGCATGCACCACCCGTGTAGTCTTCCAAGACGTTTTGTCCAACAACGAGCTTTTGTGTTGCCCTCCTGTTCTCATGTTCTCACTTCCTGTCACGTCATAGTGCCATCATCGGTTGTCCTCGCGCGCAAGTGGCCCTTTCGTCGCTATGTGACTCGCATCGGTCGGCGCCAACCTTAGTGTTCACAATGTCTTCGTAGATGATCATAGTGATTTACCTCCGGAGACGTCGATGCTTGTGACCTTGTCGTGTACGGCCGTGCCAGACTCAACAGTGGCATTTATGCGATCTGACATGCTTTCTCACCGCAAGGACTTATTTCTCACGATCGCTGTCCTTATTGTTATATCTGAATCCGCTTTGATACCCATCTGTAATCCGTACCGGTATCCAGTGACCATACTGCGCGTTGAGACCTTAGGATTTGTGCAAGCTGTCACGTGTATTGAAGACCTTGACGTTCACGATGGCACCACCCGTTTACATCTGGATGTCTCATCAACAACCCCTTTAGTTTTCAGTTTTCAACAACGCTATCGCCACAGACCTTTCGGCGTCTCATCGCACTCAACTTCTTACTCTACTGAAAAAGTTCGTTTCTTCTTTCTACTGCAACGAACCATCCTTGGGTCGCACTACAAATGTCTGTCATTCTATCGACACCGGTTCCCATGCCCCTTGCGACAGCGTGCGTTTCGCCTTTCCACAGAAGAGCGCCGAGTTATCACGGAACAAGTGGACGACATGCTGTCGCGCGGCGTCATTCAGCCTTCTCAATGCTCTTGCTCGTGACCTGTCGTTCTAGTGCGCAAAAAAGATGGCACCATTCTGTTTTGTATCGATTAGTGCCGCCTAAACATAATTACAAGAAAAAAAACGTCTACCCACTGCATCGGATCGACGATGCTCTTGACTGCCTGCAACTTGCTGCATACTCCTCGTCTTTGTATCTCTGCTCTGGCTATTGGCAGGTTCCCATGGCTGAGGCTGACCACCGAAAGACAGCTTTCATCCCCCCCCCCCCCCCGATGGCCTGCATGAGTTTAACATTATGCCCTTCGGCCTTTGTAAGGCCCCCGCTACCTTGGAGCGCATGATTGATGCCATCCATCGCGGACGCAAGTGGAAGACTTGTTATGTTACCTGGATGACAGAGTTGTTTTCTCACATGATTTTCTAACACATCTCGCTCGTCTGCATGACATCCTGACCTGTCTCACTTCAGCTGGCGTACAGCTGAATCTCAAGAAGTGCCGTTTCGCTGCCCGAAAACTAACTATTTTGCGTCACGGTGTCTCGAAAGACGGCATCCTTCCTTATCCCGACAAGCTTCGCCCAGTCGCAGAGTTTCCGAAGCCCCCATCTATCAAGGCCCTGCGAAGTTTCATAGGCCAGGATGGCTCCGTTTCACACCCGGGGCCAATGTAATTAAGCAGACGCGCCTCGTGTTTCCGACAGCAACTCGGAGACGGCGACGGTGACCCGTGCTGTGATTTGCAAGAGAGCTCAGGCTGTTCGCTGCTGCTAGGCTGCTGTTTTATCTGCTGCTGCTCACCTTTAATAGAACATTATTACAACTGCAACGACCCACTAGAAGAAAGTTCGTGCGCAAAGGTCAAGCCCCGCCCCTACTGTCTAAAGACAGTTAAAATTCTACTCACTGAATCAGTGTGGGTCAAAAATATTTGTTTAGATAAAACAATAAAAAAATCGTCAACATATCTAAAAAACTTAAGTAGCCCTAGATTAGTAAACTCGTCATTCAGGGAGCGGTCAATAGCGGCTAAAAATATGTTACAAAGTACAGGGGCGACGCAAGAACCAATAAAATTCCTTGTCGTTGAATGTGAAAGTTTCAGTTAAAAGATCTGAAGGTGGCTTTCAAATGAAATTCGAGCAAAGAGATGAAGCAATCTGCTGATACACCACGTGAGTTTTGAAAGCCTATTAACCCGCTTCTTTCAATGCAATCTCGCACAGCGACAAACAAACCATGATGCGGCATTACCCGCCTCGGTTGCTCAGTGGCAATGGTGTTGGGCTGCTAAGCACGAGGTCGCGGGATCGAATCCCGGCTACGGTGGCCCCATTTCGGGCATAGCCGATTCGGTCATTGGAATTAAAGAAGGTTACAATGGTCACACGAGTTCTTTGTGTAAAAAAGGTCTTGAATTTGTAAAACACTGAGGTGTTTCGGTAAATACTGCCGTATTAGGAACTACCACGATGGCTTCTCACTAACAATTGCTCTAAACGGCATTGAGTCCTTGTGCATTTTCGCAGTGAAGAAAACGGAAAGCGCTTTTGTTTTACATGCAGTTATCGAACTTGCGAGCCTGGACAGTTCATGATTGCTGCACAAAACAGCAGCTCTGCTCTTGATCCTTGTGGCACTACGTTTTACACGGACGAAGTTCTTTGCGATAGCTTCGCCCGTCTTCTCGTTGAAAACTTTATCTTTTAAGGCGACAAACCCTCCATTCTTGTTTGTTTGAAGCAAGCGCAACTTGCTTGGCTTCAAGAACGAGAGGTATGGGATCTGCATCATAATTGGTACAGTCACTCGAAATACCGCAACATCATTCGGAACGTTTTATGCTCTCTAATTACAATCGAATAACGGTCATCACGTTCAAATGATCATCACGATCAAAGCTAGCCTTAAACTACCTGCACTTGCTTCTCGACGTGGGCTACTCCGCTTAAGCCTTTTTCACACATCATCACACGCATCATCATCCCTACCTGCGCAATTTACTATTACTTCCCTCCCCATTACATCTCGCGGCGTCTGGATCATGCGCATAAGGTTGGCATTCCCTGGTGTATAACCAAAGCATTCCTACACTCCTACATTCCACGCACATCAAATGATTGGAATTGCCTTCCTAGATCGTTAGTAACACTTTCAGATCCTGAAAAATGTGTGACTTTATTAACCAATGCTTTGTAGCATTGTGCTGTATTACGCCTCTGCATAGTTATTATTGCATATTTAGAAACATTTCACTGATTCTTAGTATTTAGAGTTTTTCAAACACTATATATACTGCATCCTCATAACTATTATTGCATAATTACAAGCCTTGTAGTGCTCTTTGCATTGAAAATTTTGTTTGTCTTTCTCTTTTTTCATCGCTTCCCTCCAATTTCTCTTGACCCTGAGGGTGTCATAAAATTAATAGATAAGCAAGCCGACAACCTTCACAGTAGTTTCAATATGCAGAAGACAACGGTAACAAAGGCACTGTGAGCTGACTACTCGCGCTGACAGCATGGAAAGCAGATGCCGTCGGTGCAACCGAGTGTTCAACGGGCTTAGCGATAAACAAACTGATACATGGTGCGCTTCCAAGGAGTTCTTTCTTGAGCACTGCGAAAGAAATGTGGATGGAAATGCGGGACATCGAGAGCCCACAGACTTGGAAGTTTTAAACACGATCAAAAGGAACCAATTAGAGTCAAGTTTGCCCATTTCAAGGACGAGGGCCACATTTTTTTAATTTAACTCTGTGGTGTTACGTTCGAAACCCACAATTTGATTATGAGGCACGCCGTAGTGTGGTACTCCGAATTAATTTCGACCACTGGGGGATCTTTGACGTGCCCCCAATGCGCAGAACACCGGCAGTTCTGCATTTCGCCTCCATCGAAATGCGGCCGCCACGGCTGGGACTTGTTCCTGCGTCCTTGTGTTTAGCAACGCAACACCATAGCCTCTAAGTCACCTCGGTGGGTAGCAACATTCTTTCCAAAAGCAATGAGCTTAAACCGACCACTAAAGGAAAACACTAAATAAGTTAACTAATAAAGCATTCCTTAAAAAACTCTCTGTCGGTAACTTCGATGTAACAGGTTGATTATTAGAAACGAAAATGTAGGTCAACGATTGAATATTCGAATTTCGTGCCGAATACCCAACCCGATACGTCAGTGTGAGGTCACGAATTTCAAGGTATCTCTTCCTATTTCGCCTGCCTTGACATAGTAAAAGTTCCCCAAACTTCTCATTGTCAGTCCTTGGCTCTTGTTGAACCACAATGTAGTCGATCTTTGCCGCAAAACAATTAACTAAGTCCTAGCAGACGCCGTGAAATCCATGACGTAATGGATTGCTAATGTGTGAAGTTCAAGGCGGCGTCGCTTCGCATCTTTCATCTCCGCGCTTTCTTTGTGGCTTACCAAGCGTCTTCTCGCGGTAAGAGTGGTATTTTCGATAGTGTAGACTGTTAATCTACTAATGCAGAAGAAATCATTTTTATGTTTAATGTCCCTTTAAAGGCGCTACGCATGGTATTACTTTTCCCCGAACACTCCTCTGGTCAGTAGACGCTTGGTTGAATTTGGTAAAGCAAGTTGCGCCTTCAAGTTGCGCTAGGATAAGCTCATCTGCGGTAAAAGACATACGTGTTCGATCATCCTACTCAGACTGATGTCGAGCACATCCACAAGCCACCAACACAAACTCCCCAATTAGCTGAGCATATTAAACATGACCTATATTTTCTTTATGCTAATATTCGAAGCCTAATACCTAAATGTGATTCTTACTCTTCCCGCAACGTCATACTAACAACTGAAATTTGGTTGGATTCATCGGTGTTATATTCCGAGATCTTTTTAACCTATAAGGTTTCAAAACTCGTAGACACATGAATGATGGTACTCGCGGTGGAAGAGTGCTCAGCCTTACTAATCGTCAACTAAAATGCTCCCCTGTAAGCGTGCAGATAACTTAAAAGATGGTGTGTCCTCGCCATCAAGCAACCACACCACGCGGGTTCCTTGGCGTAACAAACCATCCCCGCAGCTCTGATAGTTCCATGACGCGTTCCACAATATAACACTGTCATTCTTAAATTCTCTTTCTTGCTTTTCGCTGACTTTAATTTCCCAGCCATGGACTGGTCCAAGATTTTGTCGTGCCGAAACATAAATAAGAGTACCACCGAATTTGTAAACACCTGCCTTAGGTTGTGCGACGGGTCTATCAGAACCCGTCGCACAACCTACGCGCGCATAGCTGATAAATCAAGCCAAATTCTTGACCTTTTGCTGACCCAGATAAGTTCACTTCTCTTTCTAATATTAGCTGCATTAGTGATTACATCAATATCCACGCTGCGTTTCCCTGTGACATACTGAAATGCAGAAAATCAAATAAATTATCAGCTCTTTCCGACAAAGCCGATTACATCGCCAGGAATCACGGCGGAACAGTTTTCTGTAAAACTCCTTTTTCGTCTTACCATCAAAGCTCCACCGAGCATCATTCGTTTGTGTTCAAGTTAAATATGCAGTGCTTGATGAAACTTTACATTCTTACAATTACTGTGAACTAAATATTCCTTTCGCGTTGCTTTAACGTCGAATTAAAACTTATGAAGAACAAGAAAAAATGGCTGTTTCACTCAGCGAAGTTGTCGCATTCAAAGCTAGCTTGGGGACAAATAGAATGATGCTGCTTGGGAATACGCAGCCGTAAAATCAAAAGTTAAGCACAACGTGGTTTTTCAATGCCCTCATTAATATACTGCGAGATAAAACCCAAGGCGCTTTTGGAAAATTAACCTTTTAAGAAGCTTTACCAACTATCCCACCAAGCCATCCTTGTTGTTTTTGTTCTTCCCTTTGAGTGTGCAGAAATACATTTAGAGCTTTGTTGTTCTTCCCCTTTGCGTAACGGAAAATAAATTTTACTTTTGTTGTTCTTCTGGTTACAGCGACAGAAATGCATTTGTAATTTTGTTCTTTTCCCTATGTGGTATACAAAAAGCATTTGTCCTTTTATTGTTCTTCCCCTTTAATGATACCAAAATACATTTGCAATGTTCTTGTTCTTCCCCTTGCTGTATACATATATACATATGTAGTTTTGTTGCTCTTCCCCTTTGAGTATACATAAATACATCTGTAGTTTTCTTGTTCTTCAACTTTACACCGAAATACATCTGTAGTTTTGTTCTATCCCTCTGAGTGTAAGAAATACGTTTATGTTTTGTTATTCCCCTTTGGGTATAAGAAATAAATTTCTATTTTTAATAACTTGAATATCTGAATGACGCTATATATAGGCAGAGGGCAATATGATAAGTTCTATTTCTTCTTTATTATTTTTTGGTGTATGACTTTGTTAGCCTTGCCATTGGCTGTTTCAACCTATATATGTATGGTCCCTTGCAATAAACTATGAGTTGCAGTTTAGCACTGTGTCCTGTTGTTCTTCACTCTGTCCTAGTAAGCGTGCGCTGTTAACTCTTTAAATTTCTTTACCAGTTAGCCCATCAAACCATCCTTGTGAACGTGTTTTTGTTCTTCCCTTTGAGTGTACGGAACGACATCTGTAGTTTTGTCCTTCTTGCTCTTTGCGTATGGGAAAATACATTCTTACTTTTGTTGTTCTTCGGCTTATAGCGACCAAAATACATTTGTAATTTTGTTCTTTTTCCTTTGAGTATAGAGAAAGCATATTTCTTTTTGTTGTTCTTGCCCTTTAACAATACAAAAGTACATTTGTAAAGATCTTGTTCTTTCCCTTTCAGTATACATACATACATTTGTAGTTTCGTTGGTCTTCCCCTTTGAGCATCATCATCATCAGCCTGGTTACGCCCACTGCAGGGCAAAGGTCTCTCCCACACTTCTCCAACTACCCCAGTCATCTACTAATTGTGGCCATGCTGTCCCTGCAAACTTCTTAATCTGATCCGCCCACCTAACTTTCTGCCGCCCCCTGCTATGCTTCCCTTCCCTTGAAATCCAGTCCGTAACCCTTAAGGACCATCGGTTATCTTCCCTCCTCAGTAAATGTCCTGCCCATATGCCCATTTCTTTTTCTTGATTTCAACTAAGATGTCATTAACTCGCGTTTGTTCCCTCACCCAATCTGTTCTTTTCTTATCTCTTAAGGTTACACTTATCATGGGCGCTATAACGTAAAACTATTCCGAACTGTTCTATTCCAAATCTGCAGTCAGCCTACCACGATTGGTCAAGAACTTTTTTGGACCACCCCCACTTCACCTGTCTGTCACGCGACGTCACGAAAACCGCGATAGCTTCCCATCTGATATGATGTGTACACACTGATTATGCATAATTTAACCGAACAAAAAATAGCTATTTTTGATTCGACCCCCTTTTTGACATTAGCCCCCGGCCATTGGTTAAAAGTTTTCAGGCTGCACTCACCTCACTGCTTCTCATGCGTCGTCACAAAACTGCGAAAACTTACCACGTCGAAGTGACGCGTACGCGTTAAAGATACATTAATATGCCGAACAAAACTGAATTTTCTTCTTAATAGCCGCAGGCTGCCCCATTCCGAAAGGAATAAAAGATGGCTGCCACCGATCGCTCCAGCACTGGCTACTCAACCCTGCCGGATAGCATGGGTTTATTTGCGTGTAATAAAACTTTTTGCGTGGCCGTGTAACGTTTTCGAGAACTTTCGGCACGTTTACGGCCTGGTTCTGCCAACTCTTCTTTACTCAGGATCCGTTTCAGTGTCATTCTTAAGCTTCCGTTGCATGCCGCCGCGATTTTCGACAAGCCATCGCGAGCTAAGAGAAAGCGTACCAATCGCAGACGCCGGCACCACCTTCTTCATCCGGTTATCGATATTCAGTGTAGTGGCTCGGCCCCATCGAATCCCTCTCTGCTTGAGCATGCTCCTCGGCTCTTGTGAGTCAATTATGTAAGACAAGCCGATCAGTGCAGGCAATGTTATTCGTTTTTCAAGCAAACAAAAGTGACCGCCTATGAACAAGGGGAGCACTTGATTGGTTTGTTCAGACAACCCTGCGGTGAGCACCCGATGCTTGCGTCGGTGGTTACGCAAATTTGACGTCATGGGATAGGAATAAAAACATATTGGAATAGTTTTAAGTTATACGGCCCATTCTTCTTTCCATAGCTCGTTGCGTCGTCTTCAATTTAACTAGAACCCTTTTCGTAAGCCTCCAGGTTTCTGCCCCGCACGTGAGTACTGGTAAGGCACAGCTGTTATACACTTTATCTTGAGGAATAATGGCAACCTGCTGTTCATAATCTGAAAATGCCTGCCAAACACACTCCAGCCCATTCTTATTCTTATTATTTGAGTCTAATGATCGGGATCCGCAGTCACTACTTGTCCTAAGTAGATTACCTCTTACCACTTCCAGTGCCTCGCTCCATATCGTAAACTGCTGTTCTAGTTTTCTGCAGATTAATTTTTAGACCCAACCTTCTGCTTTGCCTCTGCAGGTCAGTGAGCATGCATTGCAGTTGATCCCCTGAGTTACTAAGCAAGGCAATATCATCAGTGAATCGCAAGTTACCAAGGTATTCTCTATTAACTCTTATCCCCAATTCTTCCCAATCCAGGTCTCTGAATACCTCCTGTAAACAAGCTGTGAATACCATTGGAGATATCGTATCTCCCTGCCTGACGCCTTTCATTATTGGGATTTTGTTGCTTTCTTTATGGAGGACTACGGTGGCTGTGGAGCCACTATAGATATCTTTCAGTATTTTTACATACGGCTTGTCTACACACTGATTCCGTAATGCCTCCATGACTGCTGAGGATTCGACAGAATCAAACGCTTTCTCGTAATCAATGAAAGCTATATATAAGAGTTGGTTATATTCCGCACATTTCTCTATCTCCTGATTGATAGTGTGAATATGGTCTATTGTAGAGTAGCCTTTACGGAATCCTGCCTGATCCTTTGGTTGACAGAAGTCTAAGGTGTTCCGGATTCTATTTGCAATTACCTTAGTAAATACATTGTAGGCAACGGACAGTAAGCTGGTCGGTCTATAATTTTTTAAGTCATCGGTGTTCCCTTTCTTATGAATTAGGATTATGTTAGCGTTCTTCCAAGAATCCGGTACGCTCGAAGTCATGAGGCATTGCATCTACAGGGTGGCCAGTTTCTCTAGAACAATCTGCCCACCATCCTTCAAGAAATCTGCTGTTACCTGATCCTCCCCAGCTGCATTCCCCCTTTGCATAGCTCCCAAGGCTTTCTTTACTTCTTCCGGCGTTACCTGTGGCATTTCGAATTCCTCTAGACTATTCTCTCTTCCATTCTCATCGTGGGTGCCACTTGTACAGTATAAATCGCTGTAGAACTCCTCAGCCACTTGAACGATCTCATCCATATTAGTAATGATATTGCCGGCTTTGTCTCCTAACAGTATAGAGAAATACGTTTGTATTTTTGAATAATTGTATTCTCAATAAATTCAATATCTGGATAACACTATCTAAAGGGCAGATGACAATATGATGTGAGTCCTATTTCTTCTTTATTTATAATTTCTTGCTCTTTGACTTTGTTAGCCATCCCATTAGCTGTTTCAACCTATAGATGCATTGCTCCTTCCAATAAAATATTACTTGCAGATTAGCGCTGTGTCCTGTTGCTCTTCACTCTTTCCCCGTATATGTGTGCTTTTCTCCCTTCAAGATGCTTTACCAACTATCCCACCAAGTCATGCCTTTGAACGTATTTTTGTTGTTCTTTCCCTTTGAGTGTACAGAAAGACAATTGTACTTTTGTCCTTCTTGCCTTTTATGTATACGGAAATACATTTGTACTTTTGTTGTTCTTCCGCTTATAGAGCACAAAAATACATGTGTATTTTGTCGTCTTTCCCTTTGAGTATACAGACAGCATTCCTATTTCTGTTGTTCTTCTCTTCTTAGTACAGAGAAATACATTTGTATTTTATTTATTCTTCCCCTGTGAGTATACAGAAATGGATTTTTATTTTCGTATTTTTTCCCCTCTGAGTATACATCAATACACTTGTAACTTTGTTATTCTTCCCCTTTGAGTATACAGAAATGCCTTTCAATTATTGTTCTTCCTCTTTGCGTACAGAGAAATTAATTTGTATTTTTATTGCGAAGCAATACTACTTTAGGTCGCACTTCAGCCCGTTCCGTGGGGAGGCGGTGGTAGGCACCATTGACCTTTAGCGTGACCTCGCGGCGTGACGTCACACCACGTGACCTAGAGTGACGTCACACCAGCTGTGTAAAAACGGGGCCCCATCTCACGCCGTCGCGAGGCGAGGCGGTAGCCACCAACGGCGGCCTAACTCGCGCTCCTCTCAACAGGGGCGCGGCGCGGCGCCCGAGTCAGTCATCCTCGCGTGTCGCGGCATCAGCAGCGGCCTCCTCGCAACCGCCGACGTTCGGCGGGTGTCGAGCATCGAGAACGTCGTCATGCGCTACTTGGACCTTTCGTCCTTCAGCTCGATACGGGCGTTCGCCAACGGCGTGCTCAAGTCCGAGATGCACCTGGACGTGCTGGTGCTTAGATGATTCACTGTAAGCCGTAACACTAGCATAACCCAAGACTACCACCAGCCATACTACCAGCTGATCCGAGAATAACACACTATTGCTTCGCAATCACCAGGCTTAACCAAGCTAAGCCACGGCCGTTTTTTTTTCTTCCCCTTTGAGTATATAGAAATACAGTTTCACTTTAGTTGTTCTTCCGCTTTGAGTATGCATTTGCATTTCTGGTGGTCTTCCCTTTTGAGTATACAGTAATATGTTTGTATTTTTGTTCTTCGCATTTGAGTATAAAGAAATACATGTTGATTTTGTTCTTCCCTTTGAGCATACGGAAATAAATTTCTATTTTTGTTTTTCTTGCTCTTGGAGTATGTTTTTTGTATTTATTTCGCTGGCAAGACAATAAGTCGATAGTAGCAAGTAGCGCTTCATTTTGTGTTCCTCTGCTGTGCGTCCTATCAAAACATTCCGCAATACATCTAGTGTGCTCTCCATTCCACCGTCATCTGGAAAACTACTTCTTTCTAAAATTACTGTATGAACTAAACTTCAATACTTTGTTCGAGGATTGTACCAGCACAAATTGTGGGGAACTGACACAGAAAAGAACGAACAGACGTGCATGTAGCTGCAGAGTAAAGTGAATTCTTTATTGAAATTCCCGCGCTTTTTATTTCGTCGCCAAATCTCATCACTTTCATCTCCCTAAGGCTTCTCTCAAAAACGCGACTTCATTTCTTGTCAAGGTCACAGACGGTGTGCTTTCGCATCGCACACCTGATCGACTTATCTCCCATCCTTCAAGAATCTCCCGATATTAGCCTAACGTCATTCTCTTTCAGGATTTGCACGTCATGCAACTTGAGGGTGTACGTGCGTAAATGGCAGTTTTTTCTTTTTGGGTTTATTTTGCATTGTTTCCAGCGCAAGGCTAGGTTGCTGCCAGGACCCTTCATAGCAAGGATGAGTGCTCTCTTGTCCGATCATTTTCAGCGTTTTCATTCCCTAATTATTATCGAAATGAAGAGATTTAGCCGCTTTCTAATATGGTAGTGCTGGCGGTGGTGGGGTTGCTACAGGCGGCCTTAGCCTGGCACACCTGGCTGGCAATTTCACCGCTTGGGCGTTTCTTTCTGCGCCAGGTATGTCAATGTGGCCATCAGTCCTGTCTCTCGCAGAAATGTGAGAAGTATGCGCAGCACTTCCATTGCAATGCTTCTGACGGCTGGGCGGTGAATGGGCGATGCGAGGTTGTGCTTGTAGGCGCTATAGCAGACGCAAAAGGAAACTGTCGAGAAAAGGTGCACAATGATTTGCCGTAAGAATATAGCCTCAACTACAGATGCTAGATGTTCGATTATGCTATCACTTCACCACGCTTCTTTCATTCCTTGTTGTTTAGTCACGCTTTGCTTCCTTCTTGGTCTCATACAGCGCTGCAAGTTAAATGCGCTGCCATTTTGGTTGCACCCTTATCTTATTGCAATTATTATTTGGTTAATAAATTGTGTACGAACGGGGCAGCTTATGGAGTTCCGGCCCATGGTCGTAAGTCCAGAACACATTGCATTTTAATTTCAACGCGTTTCGAAAATGAACAACCCGTATTAGGACTAAAATGGGGTGATTGAATGATAAACGTTTGGTGTAGTCTGGTGTTTGGTGTCGTGGCGCTCTATTCAGGATTACTGCGTTTGAGTACATAAGTTGATGTCATTTAAAGTAAATCAGACAAGTTTGTATTCTTTGATTGCTATCCGCATGCCGTTTTATTCGTGTTCTTTGCTATTAGCCCTATAGAAGGATCGATATTTGGGCAGTTGGTACTGGTTGATCATCTTCAAGGGGCAGCGCAATAAGATGAAGACAGAAGGCAGGAACACACAGGACAGCGCTGAGATGAGACAGCGCTTCAAGATGTTCTATCTAGCCCTAGACAGTTCGATGCTATACTATGTTTGTATGCTATGCACTTCTATGGTAACTAGCCCAACAGCTTACTATTCTATAAAAATAAAGCTTAAGTTCTATGCACTTCACTGCAGAAGCGCGTCACGTCATGCGATATAGATTTTATCTTGTCAGCAGAACAGTGATGAAAACATTCCACTCGAAAGTGCTGAAGAACCACACGCACAATGAGGCAGCTTCTTTTGACAGCAAAGCGTTGTCTGCAGTGCACCAGGGTAAATGTGGCACGCCTCATAATTAAATTCTCCATATCACAGACTATGTACTGCGAAAACAAAGAAGTCAGCAAAGCACGGAGAAAGTTTCGATGGGAGAACGAGAGTCGGTATCGCAAAAGGCGCAATGAATTATAGGGACGTCTGCTAGGTGGACATGTCACTATAGCAGAACTTCCGTCTTTGGTACCTTTACGGCGAACTTAACGATGCATGACTGCGTGCCGGGAACCTATGCCTTTCGCCGCGATTTGCCGGAGGTGGCGCTGCTGCTCGAAATTAGAGCAGCGCGAAAGGTCTTTTTCCTGAGGAGATGACCAGCTGGATGAACAAAGCCTCTCCTCCTTACCGCATTCAAGACGCACCGCAGAGAGCGCTGGAATTACTGCACTTTGCATCCTAAACTGCTCGCCTACCATGATTCTCAGGAAAGCTGTGACTATTGATACGCTTTTAGCAAGGTCGTGTTTAAACAGTCGCGTATTCGCAAAATTTTGTGCACCTCTTAATTAAAAATAAGATTGTAACCTTTACTCAAGTAATATTTAAGAAAGGGCATATTCTCACAATTTTCTACACCTATACATTAAAACATATGTAGTAACATTTAGTACAGCTACACTTAGTATGTGAATTCAACAAAATATATTCAATCCCAAATGCACTCATCTGTTTACCCCGCATTTAGATCCTCTGGCGCATTAAGTCTTTCGTTGCGTAATTATGTAGCATGGCCCATGATATCGCCTGCCGGCTGTACAAAGCGGTCGCACAAGTATAAGGCTGCACGAGAAATGCCAACGATAACACTCAATCTGAACGGCAACTGCTTCTGGACTATATTTTTTCCGCAGCAGTATCATCATTCGCGCCACCCTGGAGGCAAGAAGGCCAGTGACGAGCTGTCAGTGATTTATCCAACCCGGGGCGCGTTCTCTTCCCTCGATTTATTCAGCTCACCAAGTGGTTCCAGTAAGCTTGGTGAGCTGTGTGTTCGGGATCATTTTCTCCCCGTGGCTGCACTGGCATGGGCAAAACTGCGCTCTGTCGGCTGTAATTGCGTGCAGCATTCCAACAGCCAAGATTTGCGCAAACAAGAGCTAACGTTACTGCTTGTTGTAGCAATTTCACCGAGCTGACACTTATGTCCATCATCGATCCTCAATATCGAGAATAAACAAAGGAAGTCGGATTCTTTTGCTTGTACCTAATATGCAGAAGAGTTGTTAGGTGGATGAATTGTTGCCTGTTCGTACTGTAAACTGCAAAGTGCGAATCAACACGGACAAACGAACGAAAGTTGAGCGGACACGCACTAAAGGATGAGGTTGTCGATGTAGTCAGTCTTCGTGCGTGTGTATTCCCTTCTCTCAGCTTACAGCGGGGATGCTGATACATTTTGTGGCACAAGTGAGCATCCTGGGCGGGACCAGAACTTGTACAAGGCTGCGCGGAAGCCGCGAGAGTGGAGTGCCGGGCTGAGTGCTGTCGCACCGTCGACGTAGCAACGGCGTGTCTGTGGGAGAGCTTCGACAGCACGTTCGCACCTGCCGGAGTTCACAAAGAAAGGCGCTTCGAAAGAGCTCCGCGTCGAATTCGTTTCTCCCCATTCTGTTTTATTTACTGCTCGCAGGCAGCGCGTCCGTTTTCGTGATTCAGCGAGTGAGTTTCCCTTTGCTGCCGGCTTGCCTGGCATCCACGCCGTGTGTTGGCGTTAGCACTCAGTGTGCCAACGCTGAAGGAAGACGAGCGAGCCGACAGGGAAATGCGGCAAGTGGCTGTTTGAGAACTCCGAGGGCGTGCTTATGCACACGATCCAATGGTAGAATGACACGAAGCTTGTTTCAATGCAGCGGCACTAGCGGATAACACGAGCACAACCTTAGGAAAATTTTTGGTTTTCATTCGAGTTTTATCGACTTTTTTGCAGAGGCTATGTTAATTTTTATCAAATTTTAGCTATCTTTAATTTGGAAATGTCTTTTTTTGTGTCAATTGATCGTTTGTTGGGTCAGTCAGAAAACAAGTTTCACTTACTGGTATGCAGATTTTCGCATTGAATTTCTACAACAGACTGCTAACACAATTTTGTTTGAAATGTTTTGGCTGACTGGAAATAAAACTTTTGTTATGCTCGTTCAAAGAAATCTGTCAGAATAGGCAGCATGCCGTATAAGCTGCATTCTGCAGGCTACTTACACACGGTGTCTGTACATTCTCCAAGCATGCACTTGATCTTCTAATGTGCTATGGGTTTGTCACATGCAAAAAAGTAGGAAATATGCTACTATAAAACACTTCCATTAAGAGAAGACAGTGTTATAACAGTGTTATAAAACTTGAGCAGGCACACTGGGATCCCTTTATTCGTTCTCTCTCGATAGCATTCTCAAGAGGAACGTCTTAGCTGTGATAGGGTTAGCTTGTAATTTGGTCGCAGTGTCGCATGCAGTGCAAGAAAGGTGTAAGGATCTAGCACTTATGCTTGAGCAAGATACAAAAGCACATGACCAGTAAACTAATAAAATGTGTTTGAAGGAATGCATAACCGAAAAATATAATAATGTACAAGCTGTTCCTGCACACCTCGTAATGCCATCACTGAGCAGCTTTAATAAAGATTAACTATTGCTCTTAATGTTTTTTTTTTCTTGATTATTTACCTTCTCACTCCTGTCTAACATAAAGCATTAGTAGTAGTGGACTACGATCGAGCGATACACATCTCGATGTAATGGCCAAACTAATCGGGAGTACGAGCTGTACAGTTTCAAACGTCTCGCACATCAAGTACCCATATATGTTATACAAATTTTTATACACAAGAATGAAACACCAGCGAAACATAACAGGCAATGTGAAACGAAGGTAAACGAACTACACAGCTTGTAGCTCACTCACTTCAAAGCTCTAGCACGAGAAGCCCCAATAACGAATAAATGTTCCAGGGTAGATAAAAAAAAGGCTAGACACCAGCGCTGCAGAAGTTAGGGCACACAAACAATGTGAATACAAGCATAGGCGATAAAGCGCTTTTCAGTGGAGCATTGTATATGTGCCCCAACTTCTGCAGCACTGTTTTCTCTGTCATTCTACCAAGCCCCAATGCAAACCTTAATCAAGTAGACAAACGAAATGTAAGCAAAAAAGCGAGGTTGTACTGATAAAAGGCTTAAAACCACAAAATGAGTTGAGCACTAGGTAAGTATTAACAAAGTGCAAGACTGTGATGCGCGCTTGAAAATACAAACGAAAATTAAGGAAAGAAGCTGGCGGCCACGATGAACCAAGATTATTTATTTATTTATTTATTTATTTATTTATTTATTTATTTATTTATTTCAACATACTGTCAACCTTTTGACAGGGTTGTTACAGGAATGGGGTACAGAAAGAAGCAGTAATAATAGTAGTTTAATTTTTTTTCATTTTCATTTATTTACCTTAAAGACCCCACTAGGGGGTATTACATAAGGGGTGGGTGTAAATAAAAAATATAACACTCAAATTTGTGACAACAGATACTCAGTCACATTGGTAGAAAAAGATGATGGACAGGTGAGAACGACGATATTGCGAGGAAGGCCGTTCCAGTCTTTGGCTGCACGAGGAAAAAAAGATGCTGAAAAATTAACAGTTCTCGTACGTGTACGGGAAACTTGCAGTTGGTGACCAGTGCGAGGAGATATGTATGGGGGTGGTGTTATGTAAGGGGCACTGTTAAGTGATGAATGGTAAAGCTTATAGAATAGGCAAAGTGTTGCTATGCGTCGGCGGAGGGATAAAGCTTGCAGCCCAGATTCCGCTTTGAGGGCAGTAACACTGATATCGGGAGAATAAGATGAGTGAATGAATCTGGCGGCACGATTTTGTACCGCTTCAAGGTCATCTACGACGCATGCTTGATGTGGGGACCATATGGGTGACGCATACTCTAGTTTTGAACGGATAAGTGACTTATAGGCTAGTAATTTAACGTGTTGGGGAGCGTTACGAAGGTGACGTTTCAGAAAACCGAGAGTTCTATTTGCCGATGATATGATGTTTGTAGTATGTGCATGCCATGAGAGATCATTGGACAAAGTAACGCCTAAGTATTTAAATGATGTAATTGCTTGTATAGGTTCGTTAGCAATTATGTAAGGGAATGTAACGGGGTGCTTTTGGCGAGTAATGGAAAGAAGTTTACATTTAGTTGGATTAAGGGTCGTTAGCCAGCGGTCGCACCATTCCTGGACACGGTCTAGATCATGCTGAAGTTTTGCTGCGTCGCAATGATTAGAAACTGATCGGTAAATTACACAGTCGTCAGCGAACATTCGGATTTGGCAAGATAAGTGTTGAGGCAAGTCGTTAATATATATTAGAAATAGGAGAGGACCGAGAACAGAGCCTTGGGGTACACCGGATGTTACAGGAATAGGGTCAGAGGTATGATTATTAACGAGGACGTGTTGGGACCGGTTAGACAAGAATTCTTTGATCCAAATCAGAACGTTGTGGTCCAGGTTTAACTGGTTTAGTTTAAAAAGTAATCGTTGATGCGGCACTTTATCAAACGCTTTTGCGTAATCTAAGAAAATGGCATCAGTTATTATGTTGGTGTCGAGGTTAACATGCAAGTCATGAATGAAAATGGCCAGTTGGGTCTCGCATGAGAAGCCCTTTCGGAAGCCATGCTAAAATGGATGAAAAAAGTTATTTTTATCGAGAAATGCCATATTAGAATAAATGACATGCTGCATGATTTTGCACGGGACGCTTGTTAATGATATGGGGCGGTAATTCAGTGGGGAATCTTTTTTACCAGATTTGTAGACAGGAACAACCTTCCCCACTTTCCAATCATTTGGCAAGTGACCTACAGATAGTGAATGAGAAAACAAAATACACAGATACGCAGTAATGATATGTCTGGTGTTCTTGGAATTGGTGTTCTTGGAACAGCTTGGAATTGATTTCGTCGACGCCTGTCGATGAAGAAAGCTTAATGTTATCTAACAATGATAAAATTCCATCATGAGTTATTGTGATAGCAGGCATAGTAGACAACGTTTTAGTTGGTGTCGTAAGCAGAGGTGTACTGGGTTCTTTTGTGAAAACTGTGCTAAAAGCAATGTTGAAGGTGTTAGCGCATTCGAGGTCCCCGACGGTCTCTCCCAATTCGTTGGTCAGAGTGATAGCGCGCGATTCGATAGGGTTGATGACCTTCCAAATTTTTCTCGCGTTATCATTTAACAATTTTGTCAAATCGTTGTTGAAAAATTTGAACTTAGCATTTCTCACAGCAATCAGGTAGCCATTCTCGACAGTATAGTACCGCTGCCACGCATTAGACGAGGCTCTTGTCTTAGCAGCACGAAAGAAGCGCTTTTTTCTGCCTTCTAATGTTTTAAGTGTCTTAGTGTACCATGGCTTTTGGTGATTTTCACGGAAAGTAATTTTAGGAATGAATTTGTTGGCCAAGTCCTGTATTTTGTATTTGAATACCTCCCAGCTCTTCTGGAGAGGCATGCTGTAAAATTGGGCTTCAAATAAAGAGAAAAAATTTCTAAGCTCGTTGTTAATTGCGTCATAGTTACCTTTTTCATATAGAAGGATTGTTTTCTTACGTTTTTCGCGCCGTTCACGGCATAACGAAAATTCCGCGTGGATAACTTTGTGATCACTAATTTCTTGCAGGTAAGTTATATGTGATAAGCTCTCTGGATTCGTAGTTAGTATTGTCAGGGTAGATATGCTAAACAAGTACAAATAAGAAGGAAAAATATACGTACAACAGTAAGTATGAATACGAGTATTGACAAGCACGCCAATAGAAAAACAAATAATCATATGGAGAATACAAATAAATGACAGCAGGTTGATGAGTACGTATTAAGTGAGTTATGTAACATCTCAAGGAAAGCATCAATTCTTTGCTGTTTGACTACAAGTCGGTCAAGGGTATTCCATTCCCGACTGCATCTAGGGAGTAAAGAATAATAGAATGTGTTGTTGTTGCACGCATATTCTTGGAGTGTGAGATCATGTGTATGACGCAGTTGCCTTTTTTGTTTAGTTTCGACGTATCTTGTGTGGTCTATCTCAAAATAGTTGTGCAGTAGCATATATAAGAACTTCAGGCGGTGAATTTTAGCTTGACTTTGGAGAGAGGGCAAATCTGCACTGCGTAGGAATTCTGTCGGGGAATCAAGGCGTCGATAGCGGTTAAAAATAAATCTAATCGCTTTGAGCTGCACGTTTTCAAGCATGCTGATACCACTACTTGTGAAGGGGAACCAGATTATATTGGCGTATTCTAGAATCGGTCGGACAAGTGTGGTGTACGCTAAAAGCTTAGTGTCACGTTCAGCGTGCCGCAGCGTCCACTTAAGAAAAAAACAATGTTTTTCATTGCTTTCACGGTTATAGCTTCCGTGTCAACTGCACAACTGAGATTAGAAGTTATTATTACACCAAGATATTTGTACTGGCTTACATTTCGGAGCGTGACGTTATTAAAACTATAAGGAAAGGCTAAGCTTGTTTTCTTTTTGTTATTGACGTTGCAACTGTTTTGTATGAATTAATCACCATTTGCCAGTTAGAGCACCAGCTTACTACTTCATTCAAGCAATGTTCAGCTCAATTTGGTCATTGTAGCTTTTGACATCTTTATGCAGTATGCAGTCGTCTGCGAATAGCCTAATATTTGCGTTAATGCTGACTGCCAATTCACTTATAAACAACGAAAATAATATCGGTGCCAAGACGGATCCCTGGGGCACATCGGATGTTACATTCAGTGTGTCACAAACGTGCTCATTGCCTTGCACAAATTGTTGACGGCCGGACAAATAGCTTGATATCGATCGAGTTATTGGCCCCTCCCGAAGTTTGCGGACCAGCTGGATAACTAGCTTTTTATGGGAAACCAGATCAAACGCCTTTGAGAAATCCATTAAAATTACGTCAATTTGGGAGTGTTTGTTAATGCCTTGGGCCAAGTCGTGTATTATCTCGACGAGCTGCGTTACGGTCGATAGGCAGTGAGAGGAATTACGATACAGATGGCTGCTCAACTATGTTTGCGGGAATGCTGTTTACTTAGCATACATTTTGTGCAAAGAAAATGTTTTAGGGTCGTATAACGTCAAATTATTCTCTTCTGGCATTATTCCCATCTTCTGACGTCAAATTTACGTGCCCACCGGCGCCAGCATCTGGCGGAGACCCGCAGCGTTCGATACCCCCCGCGCAATCAAACGCCTGCCTCGTCTATATGAGGTAATTTTTTTTTTAAGGCAAATAGCATTGCCTTAGAAAAATTGTCTGATCTAATTGGCTGACAAGAGGCGAGGAGCATGCAGAAGGGGGGAGGGTTTTGTTATGCTGGAGCTAGTGCCCTGAAAGCTGATAGTCTAACCAGGAGGGCGGTTCCGGCGTGTGTGAGTTGCCCCCTTCCCCTTGCTCATCTTGCGGTGGCTGGTTGAAAATCACGGCGGCATTCAAGGGAACGTTAAAAATGCCTAATAAATCGATTCCTCAGCGAAGAAGAGTTGGCAGAGCGATGTCGTATACGTGCGGAAAGGAGTAGACAATGCCAGAGGTCGACCCACAAATTTTATTTTACACGCAGAGAAATTAAATAAAGTTGTTTCACTCACTCACGCAGAAAAATTCATTGCTCCCGCAAGCTCCGAATCGCTAGCGTCGGAGTGGTTAGTGGGCAGCCATATTTGATTCTTTTCGGAACGGAGTAGTCCGCGGCAATTTCGTAAAATAATTTTTCTTCGGCGGTCACTTATGTGCCGCTTTGCACTGCCTGTGCGCGAGCATCCTAATGGAAAAACTAAAATTCAATAAAAATTCGACAAGTTCTTAGAGTACTTAAATAAAGTCGTACCAAATAAATTCTAGAAAGTTCATTTGCAACTTTATATATGTTAAGGCAAAGGCCCACTCACTAGTGGTTTTGATTATTTTTAGTCATAACTTCTTCAAGCGAGTTGAGTATTCTACCGTAGTTTATCGCACGATTACTCGAATTATTTAAATTTCGACAGTAAAGTGTCTATTGTTCTTGGATAAATATTTTAAGCTTACGCGGATGGTGCGAAATTCCTCAGCAATAGTGAGAGGGATGTGAAAAAGAGAACAGAACGCAGAAAATGTTATTGACTCAGAAAATTTTTTTTCTGAATGCTATTTTCGCATGTTAAGTGCCTCAACCATTGTGTTCACAGCCGTGCATATGTTTTGCTAGCAGTAGGCAGGTTCCTTGCGAATTTGCGTGAACAAGCCAGCCGATCATCTTCCAATTTAACGAAAAAAAAAAACTAAATTGACTACGTTGTGCAAGCACTGTACTCAAACAAAAAATACAGAGTTCAAATTTGCATATATTTCGCAACACGGATGCCTAAGTGGTCCACTGAGAAGGTGACACCATTATAACCATCATCATCATCAGCCTGGCTACGCCCACTGCAGGGCAAAGGTCTCTCCTATACTTCTCCAACTACCCCGGTCATACGTTAATTGTGGCCATGTTGTCCTTGCAAACTCGTTAATCTCATCCGTCCACCTGACTTTCTGCCGCCCACTGCTACGCTTCCCTTCCCTTGGAATCCAGTCCGTGACCCTTAATGACCATCGATTATCTTCCCTCCTCATTACATGCCGTGCCCATGCTCATTTCTTTTTCTTGATTTCAAATAAGATGTCATTAACACGCGTTTGTTCCCTCACCCAATCTGCTCTCTTCTTATTCCTTAACGTTACATTATGCATGATTTGCTTGAAAAAAAAAACAAAAATAGTTATTTCTGATTCGACCGCTTCTCGCCAATAGCCCTCGGCTATTGGTAAAAAGTTTCCGGGCTGCAGCCATTTCACCTGCCTGTCACGCGACGTCACAAAACCGCGAAAACTCACGCGTCAAAGTGACGTGTACGCGATAAAGATGCATTAATATGCCGAACAAAACTGAATTTTCTTCTGAATAGCTGCAGGCTGCCCCTTTCCGAAAGGAATAAAAGATGGCTGCCACCGATCGCTCAGGCACTGGCTACTCGCACCTGTCGGAGAGCATGGGTTTAATTGCGTATAACAAAAATTTTTGCGTGGGCGTGTAAAGTTTTCGAGCACTTTCGGCACGTTTACGACCTCGTTCTGCCAAATCTTCTTTGCTGAGGACCCGCTTCAGCGTCATTCTTAAGCTTCCGATGCATGCCGCCGCGATTTTCGACGAGCCACCGCAAGCTAAGTAGGGCAAAGCGGACCACCCGCAGACGTCGGCACCACCCTCTTGATCCGCTTATCGATATTCAGTGCACTGGCTCGGCCCCATCGAATCTCTCTCCACTTGAGCATACTCCTCGCCTCTTGTCACCCAATTAGAGAAGACAAGCAGCTCAGTGTAGGCAATGTTATTCGTTTTGAAAGGAAACAAAGTGACCTCCTATAAACGAGGAGAGCGTTTGATTGGACTGTTCAGCCAGCTCTGCGGGTGACCGCCCGATCCATGCGTCGGCGGTTACGCCAATTTGACGTCAGGAGATTGGAATAAAGACATATTGGAATAGTCTTACGTTATAGGGCCCATGATTGCACATGAGTGCTAGTCTTGCGGAGCATCAATTTTCGTTTAATGAAGGAAAAAGCTAGTAGTGCCCGTTTATTATGGTATTCCTAGAAGCTAATAGATCAGCGTACTTAAATTTGCATTCGCGCAACATTTCGAGTTCCATCAGTGTGCGTACGAATGATTATCGAAGACTCAAAAGCGAAATAAAATGGCCAGCGGCGTGTACGGGGGCGTTCACCTGTGCCTTCGCGATAGTGCATCGCCGCACAACTATTTAGAACACGCAGTATGGTCGTTCATATCACACTTAAAGCACGAGCATGGTGACCAACGGATGTAATTTTCTACATCTTCTTCCGTGGTTGCAAGCAAGTGATGTGCCAGTCGCGATGGCTCTTGCCAGCCTGATCCCGGTCTATTTTCCTAACCGTCCATTGTATATGTGTGTTTTCATACCACTTATCACATAATAATTTGTGCTGGCACAGCTAGTAAAGAAATGAAATGTTTATTTCTCTCACAGATAAAATAGCCAGCAAAAGGGGACGAAGGGCAAGAAGCTGCTTTGACGCAGCTTCAACACATCCCGGCGCCCGTTGATCGCATGACATTGTCTTCACAATAACCTAGAACTGGTCCTAGCTTTGTTGAGGCTCAAGGGCTAGTCGGTCGAACAAAACCGGGCTGGGTACGGGCCGGAATCTTTTGGGACCGCGCCGGGCACGGGCCGGGTTTAAGAGCAGCAGGCCGGGCTCTGCCAGGCCAACGCATGGTACGTTTGGGCTCGGGGTGGGCCCGGTCTTGAAAAACCGTCCCGTGCAGTGTGCTACTTCTAACAGTCAAATCAGCAGATACCTATATGATTGTGGAAAATTGAGTAAAAGTGGTTAACGCGTAACCTGCTTCTTTGTTTAAGCAAAAGGATCTGGCCAAGTTCTTTTTTTCTAGCTCTTAGAAAGCGGTTGTATCTCCCCTGGATGAACCTTGTCGCGAGGGGTTGGATTTTTTTCAAGTGCATTAATGTTTGCACCAGAAAACAGATCCCACACACCGCAAGCCTACTACAAAATTGGTTAAATTTGTTTTGCCTGCTGCTTCTTTTACGGTAATGCTAACGTGCTTCAAATTTTTTACAAGAAGCCAAGGGCCTGCCCTGCACTTCTAACTACGGTATTAATGTTCTATGACCAAGAGCCACCCTCTGACAGGATATTACCTAAATATTCCACTGATGCATGGGATATTATATCTTTATACTTACTTTATTCTTTTGTTTTATTCTTGTATTTAGTTTGTTATTATTTATTATTATAAGGCAACCTGCGTGTGCACAATTATGTTCAGGGACATGTTATTAGTGACATACCATTTTTCTACGCGCTTCAGGTATGCAGTCGATAGAAAACAATGTCTCAGTAGATGCCCTTATATAGAGTAAAGAATCATCCGCAGAAAATTGCATCTCGGTTTCGACATTATCAGAAGATATTAATAAAGAAAACAAGAAAGAGAGTCGGGCCCACCATGGAGCCATGCGGCACACAAGACGTAGAAACAACAATATCAGAGCATCTCTCATTCAATATAACTATTCAACCTACTTGCCTAGCAACACTGCGTATATTGACATAAGTATTAATGGGTTCATATCGCCCCGAACCTCACCTTGTCAACCCACGTCGACATTAGTAACAATGCGAACGAAACTTTGGGTTATTTGCTCCGCTACTCCCACTCTTCTTGTCTGCCTCATTTTTTTTTCCTGTGCTCCTTCTTTCTTAGGCGCAACTCTTCCTAACATAGCCATGCAGCAACTCGCCAAGCAAGGGCGCTATAAGGTAAAACTATTCCAAACTTTTCTATTCCAATTCTGCAATCAGCCCACCGCGATTGGTCAAAAACTTTCTTGGACCACCCCCACTTCACCTGTATGTCACGCGACGCCACGAACACCGCGATAGCTCCCCATCT